>NC_056747.1:458347810-458475310 GCF_019279795.1 Protopterus annectens | reverse complement strand
ATTCAGTAGTAAAACTATAATGTAAGTAAGAAGTTGCTCTTCTAAACAAGTCGTTTTTCCTTACCCAAAATGCTTTGCAGTTGTTTGTAAATCATTGTCCAACACCTATAGTGATATAATTTTGTGAGTGAGAAATACCAAGTTAGCAGTGAAACTAAAAAATCAATACACGTTTCCTTCGTTTTTTGTAAAATCAATTGCAGCTTTAACAAAAGGAATATAGTTGGGAATTAAATTAATTATAAAACAAAGGTGTTTCGGAACATGACTAATGTACTTCAAGTCATTTATATGACAGCTCACCCTGTTTCTCCTCTGGTGGGTGAGATGCATATGATGCAATGTAAAGACTGTGGGTACCATCCACTGTGGCATGGTGGTTGTCACCTGTTTCTGAGGTGGCAAAACCACTCTGTCACTACTTGCATTCTTTCCTGTATCCAGGTATAGTGTAGCCTCACCCTAACCTGTTATTCTTTTCCCTGTCCAAATGAACAGTATTTACCCATTTGTCTTCATCCTCAACGGCTGATATTTCTAAGGATCAATTTGGCCTGGTATGAGCTCCTTTCATTTATGTAACATTTGTTGAACTGCATTAGATTCATGTCCTTAAAGAACATTCGGACATCCTTTGGGTTGCTCTTGCCTGACTACGTTTTAGAGTGCCCCTTACAAAAAGTTTCACATTGGTTGAGCTGAGGTACATTGGCAGAATTCCACTTTTAAGGCAGTGTTGAGCAATTCTGTTAATAGTCTTCAGACAACTCCTTAGGTGCTTGTAGGAGAACTTCTATTACTTGTGCTTTGTTATTTTGCATCCTACTAATTTCTCCTTATAATAGCCATGTATGTCACCCTTCCTTCTGAAATAGATGGCAGATCCTGAAGACTTAATGTTTGTGAATACTGTCATAAAAGCCCTTACATATGACTATATGAAAGTACTGGTGGAAGATGAGAAGTACACTTAGTTTGCGTGTGTACTGCAGATATCTAGAAACAAATGCCCCTTACCCAACCTTTCCTTCTTTTTTACTGCCTGTCCCAAGCATAATTGAAGCTCACTATTCTCCTGTACTGCACTGGCAGATTACTCGGGTATCTGTCATCCCATCCATAAAATCTACTTTGTGATATCCAGTTTAAATCTTAAGTCTAAATTCTCTTGACTCCCCTTTTACTGCTTGACCCAAGCAGGATTGAAACTCACTGTTGTTCTCTGTTGCACAAACAGATTACTTAGCTATTTATATTCTCATCCATAAAATCTACTTTCTGATATCCAATTTAAATGTTGTCTAAATCTTCTTGACTTTCATGTCTTGTCCTTATTTCTAACATCTTTCTTGCAAACAATCCCTCTTTTTTATTCTGTTATAATTTTTTGCAGCTATTTCATAACCTCCTTTTTGCTGTCTCATGTAATTAGAACAGATCATACTTATTTAACTTTTTCAAGTGGCTTTACCTTTTCCTTCATAGTTCTTGCCTTTCTCTGAATCCTTTCAAATGCGTTTGTGTTGCTTAACCTGTGAGAAATTAAGCACATGTACCTTGCTCCAGGAGCAACCTTGCAGTACAGCAACAGGTTATGTAGTTTATTCACAGTCATACATCTTGCAAGTTGATGTTGATATAATCAGACTCTGGGCTACCCGATAAAGCTGACTAGTAACTGGTATCTTTTACCCTGTTTGTTAAACTGCCAGAATTAAATGATTTCTCTTTCGTAAAGGGATATCCAGAATTGTGTGTAACACTGCAAGAGTGGTCTCACCAGAGGCCTGTAAATTGGCATTATAAGCTCAGCTTCAGTCACATTCACACCCCTTACACTGTAGCCCTGCATCTTATTAGCCCTAGCTACCCCCCCAGTGCTCCTGATGGATTAATATTGATATGATCATTCTTTTGATTGAAACTATTCACACTAGTCCTCCCGTTTCAGACACCATCTCTGGATTGTTACCTCCAGAATACAGTACCCTATACTTTATTAAAGCACAACTGCTGTCCTTCTCCTAAGTTTCTGAGTTACACAGACCTCAACTTTGACTGATAGCCCTAACTTTCATGCCATACACAGATACATTGATTTTCTTTCACATCAGGGAGACTCTTGCTGTGTTCATGACTGTTGGGCATATCTGGCATCTTCCCACTGTCAACTCATATGTGACCAGAATGTTGTTAGCGTTACACCACAGCCTCTGAATGCAAGATACTGGTTTAGCTTGAGCTTGTGAACTTTTGGGTTTCAGATTTGGAGTTTAAAAACTACACCACTCTGTGTCATACCACTTCCTGTCACTTATCACAGTGGGATGTCTTCAAGATTTCTCCATTTTTTTTTCTTTACAGTTAGTAAATTGATTTTATTTTTTAAACCTTGGTTCCTGTATATTCTTCAGATGAAAATGTTATTTTCGATTCCATGGACATTTTATTTGTAAAGACAGTCTGTATTGCTTGTCTGTCACTGTATGCTGGGCTTCCTGTTTTGGGTCAATTTGTTCTGCAGTTTACCTCTAGATTTTCTTTATGTCTTACTTGATATTTATTTACTTCAGTATTCTGTACTATTTTATGGTGTTTGCTGTATTTAGTTAAGAAGTTTAAATATTGTTATTCACCTTAATAAATGTTGTCCTTAGGAAAATGTTGTCTGTATAGCATAATTATGAATGCTTCATACTTTATAAAATATGTAACATAAAAGCCTGCTGATTCCTAATGGGTTAGTTCACAACACAAACACTTTTGCTGTCTTTGGAATTGGTGAATGCTTAAAAACATCTCTAGGTGTCTTCAAGGAATTTTGTGGCCTGTATGTAACATTTGAGATCATACTATTTTGTTCTACATAGGATCTGTACTTGGGGTGTTTGCAGCTTGCAGAGATGTTCATCAGTCATTGAATAAAATGTCAATGAATGCTCAGACTGCCTGAGTCTGCATTACATTTTAACAATGTGGGATGTTAAAGGCAAGCTTAGGGTTCATATGAATATGGTTTCTGTTACAATGACTCCCTGCTTCTAATACGTGCAGCCTGCAGAAGTTGTGTAAGAAGAGTGAACCCCCCCCTTAAAATGACATTGTGGCTGCTTTCATAACCTATCTCACTAGATTATTGAAATTAGTACCTTCTTTGGCTGGTGATATTAATGCAAAGTCTGTAACTGAACTGGAAGACTGCTATGGCAAAATATTGTAACTAAGCCTTCATCTGTAATTGAGAAAAAAATTCAAACACTGTCTTAACTGACCACAACCTGAACTTTCCTTGTAAACTTAGGTTCCATTTCATACAATAGTACATAATGGTCAGAGTGCATGAAATTTCCTTAAAGAAATGCTTCAGACTTATTATATTGTACCATTAAGGGTACAGTTATAGATGGCCTCCATTGAAGACCATACAGACTGATGTTGGTGCCTAGATAATCTGTTGTTTAAATCAACATCCTTCGCTCCCCCTTCTGTAACAGATGCTCAAGACTAACAACTGGGGATGACCTGGAGCACTGCACTTCACTGTAGTGTAATTATATTCAGTCCAAGAAGAACCATGTTCTGTTTCGATAGGGATAAAAACAAGATACTACAAGAGCATTAATTGAAATTGTAGTCAAGAATGGGAACATTGGTTGAGTAGTTGTTTTGGTAAGAGATAATGATGTGGGAAAGGTTTCAGAATTAACTCAGCTGGAGGATCTTGTGAGTTCGATCAGAAGTCAGTGAACATTTTGAGCTCTACTTTTCAATTTGTCCACGCTCATCCCAAGATAGAAATGGTGACCATAATTCAACAAGATAGTTGAAAGCATGAACAGAGCTTTTCTTAGCAAAGCTCCAGATGTAAGGATTGGTTTACCATCAAAGTGTTGATTGCACATCATCGACACCACTTACACAAAACTCCGAACTCCGATTGCTGAAAATGTCGAACAGAGATATTTCTAACTGCAACATCTCTTCCCCCTTTTTAACCCATGTTAGCACTTGATTTTAGGTGTGGAGCAGTCAGAAATGTTGATGTTTGGTTTTTTTCGGCATTCTGAAAAGTTGGCCATATGGATTTCGCATAAATTTGTAAAGGATGTGCACATTCAACTATGCAGTCAACATTTTGATGGTAAACCATAAGGACTAATACTGCAGACAATCATCTTTCTCTCTTTTTAAAATAAACCTTCAATAGTTGGTAAAGTGGAGTGCATTTATCAACTGAAGCAAGGTGTTTCTTTCTTCTTCTTCTTTTTTTTTGAAACTACAGATTATTTTAGATTATCCAAACCAAGTCAGAATCAAGTTTCATTATTGATAAAAGGAAGAACATCATTCTTTTTCTAAAGTAATGCTGTGTGCTCCTAAAGAAAATTAGAAGACAACATTAGGCTTAGGTATTTTAGCAGAAATACATTTCAGAGATGGAGACCATGATATTCAACTTCAAGGTACACTGTGTGGTTGGACAACAGTGTGTCTGATTTTGGATGAGGCAGTGTAACTATTTATTAAAAAGTGCTATAGAGTTATCTTGTTCATTAATTTGAAGAATCAACATCTCCATTTAGTTGTTTTGGCTAGACCCCCCACAGTATGTCAGTAGTATGAGGGCTTTGAAAAGTGTGCCATTAACATTCAAACTTTCCAGATCTATGGCAGTCTAAATCTGTCTAGAAGAGACTGGGCTGAAGTATATATAAACTGTCTACAGATAAAATGAAAGTCTTAGTACGCTTATGGTTTAATATAGTCTTAGAGAGATAGTCTGGTGGTCAGCAAGTGGCAAATGCATTTTGTATGTGATGCTTTGAATATATCTGCTCAGGTATACGTGGTAGACATTGACCCCACATTTGTTGAATAGTGACAATAGTTTATACATTCTTACTACATTTTTTTTTTTTTAAGAAAGCCCTTAGAATAGATGAGAATACAGGTCTTGTCCATATACCAAACTGTGTGCGGGCAAGCTCTGATTAAATAAATATGGCTCTGTTATTTTCAGACTAGCTGCTGGATGTGTGCAGTAATGATAGCATTCATGCAGAAGCTCCTCAAACACATTGGTTACACAAAAGTCACTCTCTTTCTTTGCTAAAATGTGGAAAGGAAACAAGTCTAGTCAAAACAGGAGCACATCAGTTCACCAAAGTATTTTAAGTGAGGGTAAAATGATCAAAGTGCATTCACTGAACTTACATTCTTTGACAGTGGAGTTTTCCTCCTTCTCCACTGTTCCAGAGTTGGTTTATTTAAGTTTGTGTTTGTGGGAGGTGTAGCTGGGGCTTGCTCCCCCCAAAAAAAAACTTTCTTTGTAAGTTTGCTTAAGGTAGTTTCAGCAAACATTTTTCAATGTGTTTATGTTCACCAAAACTACCTTCAGAGAGTCAACATGAATCCAGTTGAAATATTATGAGAATAATTTCAGTTCTGAAGTAGTTGGTAAAGATAAAAAATATATAACATTTGGGGATAATGCAGGAGACAAATTATTTTCTATTTTTCTAGATACAAACAGCAATATAAACAATGTAAGAGAAATCTCTCACACATTAAGAAGTCATTTGAATTAGAATTGGCTTGTAAGACTGAGAACAATAAGGGACACTTTTTAAGTACCTCAAGAACTATGTTGAAGGAGTATGGCAGGGCATATCAACATGTCCTTTGGAGAGTGGACCAGTTCAGAAGCAATAGGAAGCTATCAGAAACAGTTTAACAGAAAGCCTTAGCAATCCCACTGACCATTTACCTAAGAATTAATATGCTTGCTTGTGTGGTAATTACTGAATAATGTGTAAACAGGATCTTGAATGGTTTGATTATAAATAATTCTAATATAAATAAAGCTTCTTGGTGGGATTTAATGTTAAACAAAGAGTTAAAATGATTAAATATAAGTTCAGTTTTGATAGTCATTTTTTAGTATTAACTTTGTGGGAAAGAAGGGTAGTTGTTCCAGGAAAAACACATTGTTAATACTAATATACAGGTGGTAGGAAATCTTACTCTCTGCAGTTTATATAGACCTGTAAAGTCTTGTTAGCAATGCATTGAAAGACATGGGAAAGATAATGGTTTCTTAACCTGGCTGGCAAATTCAGACTTTTGGGTCATACAGATATTACCTGAGTGATATTTATAACAACAGTGCAACATATCTCTGGGTCTGAGTATCAAAAGGACGTTGATTCAGGCCTATATGTAAATGTTGCTTTTATAGAAACAAGTAAGCCTTCTCTCATAAACAGGTCATGTGCCTTTTATGTTGAACATTTTTTTAGTGGGTTGGATATTAGACTGGCTTATCAACAAAGCATGAGAGTTAATGTAACACAGTGAAGTAAGGAGATACACCCCTTGAGTGTTTTTGTACCACAGTGCTCTGCTGTAGCCTCTCTACATTCATGTAAGTGATATCAGTCTGCCAGCAGATGTTGTTATAGCAGGGCTGGTGTTAGTATTTTGGGGACTATAAACAAATGTAAAGTCAGGGGCCAGCTGGACACCAGTATCATCCTGTCACTGCCAGCCCCTCCAAAGTAGCCCTTTAATTCATGCTGCAGAGTTTTAGGAGTGGTACTGACAGACTGAACTGCTGTACAATACTTTACATTACAACAGACCTGTGTACCACACTATGTTGTTCCACCTCAAATTCACAGTGATTGTCATTTACTTGCAACAGTGATATATTACAGTGCTTCTATGTACAGGGTTGGACTTCGGTGAAGTATTGGTGTAGGCACTACCTACTGTTTCACCCCACACCCCCAAAAGCATGTCCTCCAGTGCTTCCCTCTATTTCTCTCTCTCATCCTGTGCTCCCTGCACCATGCACATTATTTTTTTTATTTTTTCTTACATTTTGCCTTACTCTTCAGCATTTTCAAGAAGCCCTAACTTTCTAAATGTTCTGAAGTGCATTTTAATATATTTTCTTTTTACCCAACCTTTTCATCCAGTGATGGCTTGAACAGAAATTATGATTAAAGAAAGACATCCATTGTTGCTGTTCAGCTTTAGTATTCCTTGCATTCTTTCAACACAGATTACCCATCAATGACAGCACAGTAATAACCATTTAAGAAAACACTCAGTTAAGTCAGGGCCCCCTGAATCCATATGGTTAGAGGTGGAACGGTGACCTGAACAAAAATAATTTCAAGGAAATCATAAGTTAATGTTTAAAGCTGATAAAGTGGTAGATAGCAATAAACCGACAAGACAGTTAATTGTCTGAGGATGCACAAATCCTAAATGAGCGTACTGCCTGCCTTCCTATTACCCCCCCCCCCCCAATAAAAAAGACAGTCACTGCTTGTGCATTCCTCTGGTGTTACATTGGGATGAAAGCAGAGGTTCAAATGGCCACAGTCATCTATTTAAAGTGACTGCTGTCATATATATACACAGCATGCCTTTTCACTCTTCCTCCCCACGCTTAAGTCAGCCACCTGTTTACTTGCCTGATATGTGTTACAGTAATGTGTTCCAGTTGTATTTCTTCTAGACAGTACACTGCCACTACATAAGCTATAATATCCTGTTTTGGCACCTCCAAGGTCTGTGAGAAAAGTAATAGAAACAATGACTGCTCTGTCCCTAGCCCCAAACACAAACTTTAATGACCTCTTGTGCACATCTCTAAGGTTTGATTTTGATAAAAATTGAAGAAGTAATGACAACACCATCCCAGCCCATCACACAACCTGCAGCAACATTCTGTACATGCTTCTGAGCAGTACAGGTTTTAGAATGGGTCGGGTTGAGGGCAGAGACCACCACTAAATCCATGTCAGAATCCATTTGTGCAGTCTGGGATGTGCGGACCATCAGGTCTCATAGATGCTCTACATGCCTGAATGTTCACTGATGTATTTTATGCAATTACGTTTGATATATAATTACTTATAAACTGCATCTTTTACTGCTAAACAGAAGAGCTATGTATATGCCGGACATTGTGTGTCTGCATGCTAAGATAAAAATCTGTGATACTTTTTACACACACACACACACACACACACACACACACACACACACACACACACACACACACACACACACTCACACTCTGCATGTTCACCTTGAGGGAATCTGGAGGAATTCCATTTCACCTGCTGCATGTTTTTTGAGGTGTTAGGCTTAACAAGAGCATATGGATAGATGCACATACACAGGGAAGACATACAGCCTCCACAGAGAAAAAAACATAGCCAGGAACTTCATCAGCACAAAATACTGTAAAATGACTATGCTGCTATCTGATCCACAGTGGCAATGAACAGTTGCTTTCACATACATTTTCCTGCCAAACTACCAAAGATAACCAACTATCATGTGTAAGATATATGTTTATGATGGTAACTAATTACTCTTAAATACACTGCACTAAGTACCCCCACCCCAAACAAGTGTAATGGCAATACTGTGATGTTTGTGCAAGAAAGTGAAATTAATTATTGTCAGCTTGTTACTCTTACACTGCAACAGACACACACACACACACACACACACACACACACACACACACACACACACACACGCGCGCGCGTGCACAAATGCACACACAAACCATAGCAACACTAATTTTATACTAATTTCAGCAAATAGCAATACATTGTACAACACTAGTACTGCCACACCAGATCAGTGACTGTTGTTTAGCAATCATCAAACAACAGCACTAATAAAAGTAAATGTGAGTCAGTCAACACGGTCCAAGCAGTTCAAGCAAGATAAACTTCTCTTGAACACCAAAAAATATATAAAGAACTGGTTTATTAGTGCTTTCGTGGGGTTACCACTTTATCAGACCAAAATACAGAAACATATTAAAACACAGAGATATTTAAAAGGTAACACAGCCAATCAGCTAAAACCAATTAAAAAAGACCAATCAAACAGAGTGATGTAACCCATATCACCACCTACTCAGTAGGGCTGGTTTAAGATGTACACCACTGTTAAGTCCTGGATATTCAAATGCTTTAAAAGAAACAATCCATTTTAACTCACACATCTCGATAACATTAAAATCACCTCTCCTAATGTGGGAATGCAAAAGATGTAAAACCCTAAATTTAAAAGTATTGTGTCCTGAAAACAGTAAAGCATGATTAGCTAGAGCATTGGATGTTACATGGTTACGTATGTTGCCTAGGTGCTCAAGTATCCTTTCTCTAAGCTGTTGTGTAGTTTTACCTACATAAATGCTATCACAGGAGCAGCAGGTGGCCAAATATACCAAATTGCTGCTCCTGCATGTCGCCACAAATCTGGGTGTGAAGGTACGTCCTGTAATGGGATGTATAAAACAGAGTTCATTGGATACGGAAGAGCATGCTTTACAGCTATGGCAAGGAAGCATACCAACCTTCCCTGTGGGTATAGAAGGTGGGGGTCTTGGTCCATAGCATAAAAGTCTTTTAATAGACATATTATTTCTATAAGTGAACGAGAGGCACTCACCCACTATTTGTCTCACCTTTTGATCAGCTAAAAGAACAGGCCAATTCTTCCTTACAATATTGCAGTAATGCTATACATCACTAGAATACCTAAGAAAAACCCTAGGGTGTAGGGCTTCTCCGGACCTTCGGTCACTGTTCACAATCCATCTGTTAGAGGAAAAATATGGAGTCCCTCCGGCTTGTCGTTGTTGCACAGTAGTATTCCTATTCCTCCCTGATTTCACAGAATGTGCTTGATTTTTCCTCTTAATTTTTCT
The DNA here is from genome assembly GCF_019279795.1 of Protopterus annectens. Lineage (NCBI taxonomy): Eukaryota > Metazoa > Chordata > Ceratodontiformes > Protopteridae > Protopterus > Protopterus annectens. The sequence goes on along the minus strand of NC_056747.1, from coordinate 458,465,562 downwards.
CCGTCCCTCGTAAAGTTTGATTTGCTAGTAAATCCATCAGGATTACAGTCAGTAAATCCAATAATTAGATTTTCATACTTCTTCTTGTCCAAAAATTTCATGTAGACACATTTTTTTAGTGAATTACAGAAATATTTATCAAGTATTCCTGATTTTAAGCTTTATTCTTCTATTATGTTTGGATTTGCCCAGAGTTCTTGAGCAAAGAAGTAGAGATTTACAGTATCTCATGTCCTGACAGTATTTATAAAACTCCCTGAAAGAGAAAACCATCCCTGAAGATTGGGAGAGTCTGCTCATCTTAAAATCACAGGTAGGTACTGAGATTGATCATTCTGGGCTGCTGATCTCTAGCACTCACCTTGCTCATGGTCTTTTTATTTTTCACCAACAAGCAGCAGCTTTTGCAGGGTCCCCAGTCAGTCAAGGATGTTTTGGGGGGTCCCCTGCAGCCACAGGTACTGCAGGTGCCTAAAGTTGGCTATGATTTTGGATTTTGAGGAAGAAATAACTACATGCAGGATTTAACTAAGTCAAGTGCACTATATCAGTGGTAAAATATTTATTGAAATTGTGAAGCCTGTTACTTGACAAGACACTGTTATTATAACCAGAGATATAAATAAGAGTTATTACCCACCTGGTTTATTAAGTACACAAGATTGCTGTACTAGCTTCTGTTGGTTTGGCAAACATGTATCAAGATATCAGAATAGGTTTATCCTAACCTGCGTAGTTCTAGCTCACATTACATCCTACCAAGGCTCCACAGTCACATGTCCCAACAACTTCCACTGTACTCTCTCAACACCCTCCCTCAAACATTTACACTATAACTACACAACCCCTGCTATCAAAAACATCCTCCCAATACACACACTCCTAACACACTCAAAAATAAAATATCCCTAAGATACCATAAGCAATTTACTATGTATATAAAACATATCCTAAACACCCTCTGTAAACTAGCCCTCACTTGAGACATCCATCCAAACCCTGGTCCTCCCAAATCCAACTCAACCACAAACCCTATTCCAAGCAACCCCCCCCCACACCTCAACTCCTAGCCTACAAAAAATAACAGACCTACTTATAATGTCCCCAAACATCAGGAGCATATGCAATAAAATCCAAGAACTGTATGCCAGCATAAGCATATATTCCCCAGATATTCTCTTCCTAACTGAAACCTGGCTCAAACCTCACATCAAAAGTGAAGAAATACTTCCACCTGAATACAACATCTTTTGCATAGACAGACTGTCCAAAAAAGGAGGTGGTGTAGCATTGATATTTAAACACCACCTCAATATTCAACTCCTGAACACATCTGCCTCTCACCACAACAATGAAGAAATCCTTTATGCCAATCTCAAACTAAACCCAAACAAAACAATCAGTATCATAGGATGCTATTTCCCACCAGGGCAAAATAGTACACCCCTAGAAAATCTCTTGAGCTGGGCTATTTTCTCTGTACCCCAGGAAACCATAATTCTCAGCGACTTTAACATCAACTGGTTATCCTGGAATAACAATCTCCCAACCATTCACCTTAATCTCCATGGGTTCACTCAACTCATCCAATCCCCTACCCGAATCAACAAAAACCCTAACAATCATACCTTACTTGACTGGATCCTAGTCAACAAAGCCCCTCACTCTTACCTTACAGGCTGCTTACCTGACAGTCTTAGTGACCACTCCTCCAGTCGGCACCACACAAACAATCTCAAGCCCATTATCCACAGGCAAATATGGAACAAGTCCAACTTCAACCCCAGCTCCTTCATCTCCTCCCTGCAAAAAAATTAACTGGTCACCACTAAAATACCTCAACCTAGATGAGGCTGTCCACTTCTTCAACAGTACCTTCCTGTCCATCCTAAACACCCATGCTCCTGTAAGCAATGCCAAAGTCAGATCCAGGCATGCCCCATGGTTACAAAAGACCACCAGAACCTTAATGAAATCCAGAGATAAGGCCTGGGAGCACTGGCGACTAACAAAAAATAACTCAGATGGGCAATCATTCGTTGAACTGTGCAATAAAGCCAAAAAGCAAATAAAATTTGACAAATCCCTCTACTATAAATCCACCCTAAACTCTACCAATCACAACCCTAAGCAATTCTGGTCCACTATTAACACTATCCTCCACCCAGGGAAGGTTGATACCCCCCAGCCATCCATTCCCCCCTCCAGCAGTATTGCTGAATCCTTCAACAAACACTTCACTGAAACTATAACATCTCTAAACAAACAACACTTCCCTACAACAGCCCCCCAACTCCTAACCCTAAACCCCCACTCCTCTTTTCTTCTTCACCTCAGTATCTACCTCCAACATAAAAAGACTATTGTCAAAACTTAAACCCACCAAACTCGCAGTCGACAACCTCCCCTCTGAATACTTGAAAACTGCAGCTGATACCCTAGCCTACCCAATTTCAATTCTAATCAACCGTTCCATAACAGAAGGCTATGTTCCCTCGATATGGAAATTATCCCACATCATTCCCCTCCACAAAGGCACCCCCTCCACCGACCTCTCCAAATACCACCCCATTGCTAGCCTCTCTCCTCTCTCCAAGATACTTGAAAAATGTATCAACACCCAGGTCTCCAACTACCTCCTAGCTAATAATCTCCTCTCCAAAACCCAACATGGTTTCAGGCCATATCACAGCACTACCTCTGCTGTGCTGTCCTTCACCAACACTATACTTCATCACAAAAACAATGGCCTCTTCTCTACTGCATATTTCAAGATCTCTCAAAGGCCTTTGACATGATATCTCATGAGTTATTACTCTACTCTCCCCAACCTCTCCTTCTCACAATCAGTCTGCAACTGGTTCCACACGGACACCAGCAATCAGTAATCTGGGACGATAACCTATCACCTCGCCTCCCAGTTACTCTCGGAGTTCCCCAAGGGTCTATCCTTGGCCCTCTGCTATTCTCACTTTTCACTATCAACCTACATACTGCCACCACACAAGCATCTGTTATACAGTACGCAGATGACTGTAATCTCATCTGCTCTGCCCCCACTCTACCAGAACTACAACAAATCACATAGGAATCATTCTCTTCTGTAGGAAGCTAGCTATCCAATGCTCAGCTCCTACTCAACCCAAGTAAGACAAAACTTCTCCTGTTCCAACCTTCCAAAGCCACCCAAAACACCCCCCACTTCAACATTCTCGCCAAAGATAATACCATCATCTCTCCATCAGAACACACAAAATTACTCAGTGTGGAAATAGACAACAAATTTAGATTTGACACCCACATATCTCTCACAAAAAAGAAGTTCACAAGAAACTTGGTGCATTATATCGAAGCCGCCAATTCCGAACAAAGGCGGCTAGAATCTCCATAGCCAATTCCCAGCTAATCTCCACCCTACTTTATGCATCCCCCATACTTAACAACCTTAGACAGACAGACCTACACAAGCTGGATGCTTGTTACAACAAAACTGCTAAATTTGCCACTGGAACCTCCTACCGCAGCCATCATTGTATCTCCCTTAAAGAACTAAATTGGGTAGAACTCCTACAACTCCTTCACTTTAATCAACTCACCCTCGCTCATAAACTTTTTAATGACCCCCATAACATCCCTTTCCTTCAAACCCTTCTCCAACCCTATCACTCCACTAGGCCCCTAAGATCAAGCAACAAAAATCAACTCACTGTTATCAAACCCAAAAACTCAGCAGGAGAAGCCATATTTTCATGTACCATATCTAAACTTTGGAACAATCTTCCACCCTCTATAACTACTCTACCTTCCAGCAGCCTTTTCAAGACTGCGCTCAAATTCCACTTAAATTTGCACTGTCTTTGTCCTTGTTCTAATCCAGACTAACACCCCACCCTTACCCCCCCCACCTAGACTCTTAACCCAACTATACTACCACCACTACTAACCACAGTCAGAATTAGCTAGTTGTCTTTATATACTTTAAAATCTTGTCTGACAACTTTGTTACTAATATTATAAACGACAAGAAACTATCTTAACTTGCAACATTTACTGTATATACTGTTGATAATCACTATCTTGTTATTGTATTAAAGCCAACAACCTCTAATGTTGTTTACTATCACTGCAACTTTGTATCTCTATTTATCATGTACATGATCTGGAGCTTTTCTCCCTGGGCATTCGCTGAAAAAGGACCTGTGTCCAGTCGGAATTTCTCAGTAAACAAATGTAAATAAATACACACACCCACACACACACAAACAACGTGACACAAATATAGTAATATGCTCCACACTATTTAACAACAATTCATTACTCTACATACACAAAACAGCAACCACACTACCTCACAAAAGGCTTACAGTACCCAAAAAACACATAGATATAGCCTATGCCATAACATTCACACTATTCCTCAGAAAATGGCTACTAATCTCAGGGGACATACACTCCAACCCAGGTCCAAGCAACCCAGTCCTATCCCAGAAACACAAGTCAGAGCTACTTATTATCAGTATAAACACACGCAGCATATCCAACAAACTACAAGACTTTCACGCTTTCATATCCGACTACTCCCCAGACATACTAACCGTTACAGAGACCTGGCTAAAACCTGCCACACAAAATGAAGACATTCTTCCCCCAGGCTATAACATCCTAAGGCAAGACAGAGGTACCAAAAAGGGAGGTGGAGTTGCAATCTTATTTAAAAATACACTCAACCTCCCTCCACTAAAAAAACACTTCCCAAATTCCAGAATGCAGAGACATTAGGCTCCATTATGTCCCTTAAAAACAAAAAGAGAATCAACATCCTCTGTAGTTATATTCCTCCAGGAAATAACTCACCTATAATAGAAGAGGTACTGCAATGGGCCACACTCAACCTACCCCAAGAAACCATCCTGCTATCAACATCCTCTGTAGTTATATTCCTCCAGGAAATAACTCACCTATAATAGGAGATATACAATGGGCCACACTCAACCTACCCCAAGAAACCATCCTGCTATCAACATCCTCTGTAGTTATATTCCTCCAGGAAATAACTCACCTATAATAGAAGAGGTATTACAATGGGCCACAATCAACCTACCCCAAGAAACCATCCTGCTATCAACATCCTCTGTAGTTATATTCCTCCAGGAAATAACTCACCTATAATAGAAGAGGTACTGCAATGGGCCACAATCAACCTACCCCAAGAAACCATCCTGCTTTCAACATCCTTTGTAGTTATATTCCTCCAGGAAATAACTCACCTATAATAGAAGAGGTACTGCAATGGACCACAATCAACCTACCCCAAGAAACCATTCTGCTAGGCGACCTAAACTTAGACTGGCTAGCCTGTAACTCCAGCAACCCCTCAAACCATATTAACTTATTTGGATTCTCACAACTAATCCCAAGAACCCACCAGAGTAGACAAAAAATCCAGTAGAACCTCCATTCTAGACTGGACACTAGTTAATATCCCCACAGAAAATTATCATGTGGGCTGCTTACCTGATACATTGAATGACCACTGCCCCACATTCCTCCTTCGTAAACAGGGAAAAATACCCAAACCCATGCTATTCAAGGAGACTAGGAATGAGCACAAAGTCAATCCACAAACTCTTAACAGTATGCTCCAGCAACAGGACTGGAATCCACTAAAAACTCTACCTTTAGACCAGGCAATTGATTTTTTAATACTACTTTTATGAATGTACTAAATATACTAGCTCCCATCAGGAAACTCAGGACTAAAGTTAACTATGCCCCATGGCTAAATAGAACAAGAAAAGTCTTAATAAAAGCCAGAGACAATGCTTGGAAAAACTGGAAAAAGAATAACACTATCCAAGACAGACAGAAATATCATGAACTACGAAATAAGGCCAAAACCTAAACAAAAGTAGATAAAAAGAACTACTTCTTAGACATCCAAAACAAGCACTCTAGAAACCCCCAAAAGTTCTGTCAGGCCATCAATACCCTTCTAAAACTGGGCAAAACCACCACCCCATCTCCCAACAACAATTTTGATAAGGATATCATAGCTTCAGAATTCAACCATCACGTCACAGAATCTATCCTCGCGCTATCTATCCAGCTATCCAACAGGAACACTAAAACCACCCCAACTGTAGAACAAACTAACATACCCACCATCACACTCTCAACTGTACCAACCTCTTCAGTTAAAAAGCTACTCACTAAACTAAAACCCACCACACTTGCAGCAGATGGTTTACCCACAAATTTTCTAAAATTAGCTGCAGAATCACTAGCCTACCCTGTCTCAATTCTTATAAACCGCTCTATACAAGAAACCTACGTACCCCATCTATGGACAGTGTCACATATAATTCCCCTTCACAAAGGCGGAAACTCCTATGAACTATCAAACTACTGGCCAATTGCTATCTTGTCCCCCCTTTCCAAGCTTCTGGAGAAATGTATTCACACCTAGGTAATGCCCTTCTTATCCTCAGATAACCTCCTCTCTCCCACACAGCATGGTTTCCGCCCAAACCATAGCACAACCACTGCTCTACTCTCCTTTACTTATCAGATTAACCATCCAAGAAACAACAACAAATTTGTCTCAGCCATATTCCTAGATCTATCAAAAGCATTTGATATGGTCTCCCATAACCTACTCTTAGACACTGTCAACCTTATCCTTCAACCCCTCTACTACTTCATTGTTTAGAAGCTATCTCTGTGACAGAAAACAATCAGTTAAATGGCAAAGTACACTATCACCTCTATTAACAACTACTATAGGCATCCCACAAGGATCAGTACTGGATCCTCTACTATTCACCATTTTCACTAACAAATTACATACTTCCACCCTGCATGCATCACTTATACAGTACTCAGACGACTCCACCCTAATCTGCTCAGCCCCATCCATAACCACTCTTCAAAAGCTTACCCAAGAATTCTTCTGCTCCGTGGAACAATGGCTTACAGATATTCAACTCATTCTAAACCCCAACAAGTCCAAATTACTCCTTTTTACTCCCAATAAATCCAAATCCACACCTCCTACCTTCACTATCACCTCCAAAAACGGGACCACAATCTCCCCCTCCCCTCACACTAAGCTGCTCGGGTTAAAATAGATAACAATTTAAACTTTAATGTCCATATCTCACAAACCATCACGAAGGTACACAAGAAACTAGGAACCCTATACAAACACAAATAGTTCCTATCGGACCAAGCTAGAATCTCCTTAGCCCAAACCCACCTCTTGTCTACCCTAATGTATGCATCATCAATCCTAATTCATATCAGGAAAACAGACCTAAACAAACTAGAGTCATGTTACAATAAAAATTGCAAAATTTATAAACAACTCCACTTTTAGAAGTCATCACTGTCTTGTCCTGAAGCAACTACAGTGGTTAGAACTCCCTCAGCTAATTAGCTATCACGAATTAGTCCTCACCTTCAACATAATAATGAACCCTCAGAAAACCCCAGTCCTAAACCAACTTCTAAACCAATATTCTGCAAATCACCCTCTACGCTCATCCAACAAAACCCTGCTCTGCATAACCAAAGCCAGTAACACTGCAGGGAAAAGTCTGTTCTCCCACACCATTGCTAGGGAATGGAATAACCTCCCCAAAAGTATATCCTCTGCACCATCCATCTCACTTTTCAAGACACCACTAAAGTCACACCTCTTGCAATCATGGCTCTGTCCCCGTATCACAGAAAATCTTTTCTGCTCTCCTCCTAACTTGCCACACCTCATCTCCTCACTGCTTACCTCAACTATTCTGTACTACTCAAATACTCCCTATCAGGAACTACTATCCTGCAAACTATTTCTCACACTATGACATATCTCCCGAATAGCATTATTTTCCAGATTCCATTCCTTCATTTTTATGCTTTGCACTGCCAGTAGGGAATTCAAAGTTTTGCTATCTATATACCAAGCTTGCTCAAATCAGACTAAGGTGCAAAAAATCTTGATTGTATATATGCCACTGTATAGAAATTTTCTGTCATTTGTGGATTATGTGTTGTCATATAAAGACATAGAGCTCTGATTGTATACATGCCTCTGTACAGAATTTTTTTGTCATTTGTTGTATTTGTGATATTACGTTACGGAGCTTTTCTCCCCCGGCCTCTGCTGTAAACGGACCTTGCTCCAGTCGGACTTTCCTGATAAACAAATGTAAAATAAATAAAAATAAATAAATAAAACAGTAAATAACTTGTTATGGTTGGGGGCTCCAGCTACTGCAGGGTTCGCTGTTGTGTAAAGCTGGCTATCTATAACAGTAAAATATGCTGCTGATCTCAAACTAGTCAAACAGCTGGGCATAGGGAAGTGTTATCACTGGAGCCTTTCAGGACACAACCTGGATAAATGGATGGGAACTGCAGTGTGCCAGATTCGGTAAGCCTGGCATTTTGGATTCATTCTGTTAGTCAGTAATTCTATATTTATTAGTATATGGCATTTCATAGTGTCCTTCTGTATTATGTATGAAAAACTTTTAAGATAAAATATTAAGATATAAAAAATGTCAAGAATAAATTGCTAACAGAAATAAACTTTGATGTGATAGTCCATCGTATTCTTCTTATAGGACTTCAGGACAGCAGATCTCGGGCAGCTCAGCACCTAAAATATTTCTAGGCTACCAAATTCTTTCCTTTTCTCACAATTCTGTGCATGGAAGGACTCCTGTGTAACTGCATTTGCATCTGCCGACTCTCCTATGTTACTGCTTGTTTTAAGAGATGTTTTATTATTTTTTGAGAATTTTGCTGAAGTTCTGTGTTATGTAATGGTTCAGTACCTTTATCCTTCCTGTCATTCCCAGTATATTAAGCATGGTTAAGGTTAGAAATTTGGAGTTAATTGCCTGACTTTCTCCTGTCATCATTTCTCCCATTGAGATATGTCTTAAAAACAAGAACATTTACTGTTCAGCACATTCCTCCTAATGTTTGGATTCTTAAGAGATGCTACTATTATAATTTGGACCTAAAATATAATCTTTTAGGAGTTTAAGAGTTTTACCAGATGTGTGCAAGTGCCTTAATGATTGTTGGACTTGGAATAAAAATTTTCAGTCCGTGAGGATTGTGGTTGTGTTCATTTCAATGTCTTCATTTAACTGTTAATTACCTGAAAATGTAAAACTCCTTCCGGGCTTCTGTACCAGCCATAGTCTTTTTTTTCAAATTTATTTGCTCTCTACAGGTATTTGTTTTAGAGCAAAACAGAGTTTATTTTACAGGGCCGATCTTTTAATAAATAATTTCATTAGCCTTAAGAAATTTGTAGATGTTGATATTCATCTGTACATATCTTGCATTGGGCTTCCTGTTGTTTTGTTCTGTGTGCATGGACGTTGTTTTATTTTATTTATTTTGCATTTGCTTACTGTGATAGTCTGACTGGGCCATAAGATTACACCTTTTCAGTGGAGGCCCATTGAGATAAGCTCTAATACAGAAGATATTATTAACATGAAATACAGGTGATTAGCACATATGTTAGTAATTACAAGATTGAAAAAAGTAATCTAAACAATAGGAAGTAAACAGAAACAAGCAGTTAAGTACAGTAACAAATTATGCTAAGTGTATGCATAACAGGTAATATTTAAAATCTAGTATATATAAAAGAAGTACTTTCCAGGTAGTGCATGAAAAATCAGAGCATACCAGAAAATATTTCTGTTCATGTATTGCTTTACACGATGAACAAACAGTCCGGTTCTGGCTTCAGTGTCAGTTATAATCACATCTCAGTCTCCTTCTCAGACACTGTGGTGCCACTTGTAGTCATTCTTGATATGCTTCTTGGACACTACTAGTAATGTTTTAGGAAAGGCAAAGAATGTTTTGCTAAATTATTTCTTTCTTAAGAAATATCTCAGTAGACATTTTAAATGTGTAGAGATTGATGTTTTAGCTGCAGATGATTTGTTTTGACCTGATTGTGTTTGGTTCCTTGCTAAACAGAACTAGTTCACTGTTGGACCTTCTCACCAGCCTAGTTCTGGTATAGGTGTCAGTAATGATCATGTCTTAGTTTACTTTTTGAGTACAGATATTGACTTTGACCTAAACTTGTTTTTACCCACTTAGCCCTTCTGAGACTGTTCCATGTTGAATGGAACATTTCTCTTTTGACCTCTTGATCAGCCCAATTCAACTTTAGTGTCACTTGTGGTCTAATGTCTGTTGGGATTGACTCAATAGACTCCTCCTACCCTACTTCAACTTTTGTTCCAGGGTCAGATGCAAAACATTTCTTGGGCCACTCTTTCCATATTAAGGTTGATGCTGGGTTTCTTCACATCACCCCCTTCACAGGCTTGTCAGATCCAGGGTCAAAAAGCTGCTTCTTTCCAAGTGAGAGGTCCAGACTATCAATGCTTTTCTTTGGTGTCAGTTTGTCAGTTTATCATCAAGAGGCTTGGAACAAAGGAGGTCTTTCTTTCTGTGTGTTGCTTTGGAGTGAAGCTGAAAGGTATCAAAACCCTTTTGTTATCAAGTCGCATCAGTGTTGGGCAATGTGTGATTGTGAGGTAACTTTTTAGTCAAGCTCTTTGGCACTTTTGGGGTTATTTAAGTTGGAGTCTTCTTTCCTTGACCCCAATCTTGACAAAGTTTCCTTGTTCTGGAAATGATATTTATTGCTCCTTTCCTTGACCACGAGTTTGTGTTGTAGTAGTTGAAGGAAATCTTACTGATCACTGAAGGAACACTACCGTTGTCCCCTTTGGAAGCCTGAGAACTTGTAGTCAGTTCCACTAGTCTCACTTATAGTATCCTAGTATATGGCTTTGGATTCTGCTGTTTTTCTGCCCTGATTTTAATCTACTTTCTCATAGCCAGCAATTGAACATTGAATACTTGCCTATTGGAGCGGCATGGAATTTAATTTTGCCTTGATTTATTTATACATTTCTGCATAGGGCTGACATTTTTCTCAGCTTTTTTCTTATCCAGACAGTAACTGAGAATGATTGATGATTTGGTTGTGTACTTGTTAAAAGTTTAAACCAGCTAGTTTTATACCTATCATGCTGTCTCTCATACTCACTGGATGTAGTGTGCATTCTGGGAGTTGAAAGTCAGATGGTCTCTACACTCATTTACTACATGGAGTGCTACTTTACATGCAACAGGTGACCCTCTCTTGCTGTCCTGCTAGCAGGTATCTCTCCCTAGGTTTTGCCAGGGTCTCCAACCTGACCTACCTTAGAATTACCCACATTTTCTCACTTCTTATCCTGTTCAGAGTACTGATTTATTTTTATTAGATGCATCTTAGTTAATACCTGCTTCTTGTCCATATTCTGAGATGTACTACTGGGGGTATTGATAGGCCTACTCTGTAGTGGATGGAGCCTAGTGGTACCTTCCTCTTATCAATTGTCTGACATTGTTCAGTTTGTCGAATAACTCTTATCTTTCTTTGTGCTCTGAATGGGGCAGGATTCCTGTTTAGAGTTGCACTTCAGATTCATATTCTTGCAGTGTGATAGACTTCCTGGTATACTCATATATTTATGCACATATATTTCTTGATTTATGTATACTTGTTTATACTCCGTGCACTAAATGTTTTGAAATGCAAGACTTGGGTGTGACTGTCAACATTTATCATTGTAGCCATTACCATTGCTCTTGGTAGCTCTCATTTGCAGCTAACCTCTCTTCTTCTCATTATCTATCTGTTTATTTATGCCTCATAATTGTATTGAGACCAGACCACTTCTGTTCTGAAGTTTCTGTAGGGCATGATGGTAATTGCTCTTCATAGCCAGACTAATGCTTGTTGTATTGCATTACAGTTGGACATCAGACGTTTTGCCCATCATGTTATTTCTGTGCCCTGTCAGGTGTAACTAACAATTCAATTATCAGGTTCCCCTGTACTACTGTGGTCCAAGACTGCTTATTCACCTTATTACCATGATCCTTAAGGGAGTATGCAAGAGCAACAGATTCAGTTTCCGTGGTCCTGGTGCTGAAGTTGGCCATCCCATCCTCACAGTCCTCAATCTAATTCATTGCCTACAGCAGTTACTGCTAAACTTGCAGTTCCATTTTTTTCTGTCTCAAGGAATGGACTTCTGTTCCTTACAGGGGATATCCCATAAAACCTCTCATCTGTCCTGCTGTAACAGGACCACATAATGTGGTGCTCATTCCTTTCTTAAGAAGCCTCTGCTTGTAGGCTCTTTAAGTCTGTCATCAATTGTAGACAGTGGTGGTGCTGCGGTAGCGTTGTCGCCTCACAGTTAGACGTTGCCAGTTCGATTCTCAGTTAGAGCGTCTATTTTGTGGTGACATGCGTGAACGGGCGTTCCTTTGTTGAAGGTTGTGCGTTAGGCCCGGCAAGCCAGTATGTAAAACTCTACTGCCAATCATTACAGATTCACTAATATTGTTATCTCCTTGAGGGCCTGGGGATAAAATTCTCCACAGTTTAGCAACAATAATTAAAATCTGAAGGACAATAAACAAGCCAACATTTTTCATATGTCAGTGAATACACTAAATATACAGTAGACTTGAAATGTATAATTACAAATATCCTAGTGTTTATTGATTGTCAAGTTAATAGGCATCAGATAGTCAAGATGATGAAAAAGCGAAGAGTTTGGTAAAGGATAGAGGGGGAAATGTAGTGTTAAATTATGTTATACATGGACATATCCAGTTTTTAGTAAGGTGGAGTTTTAGTAAGTGTTTGAAGGTTTGGGTAGAAGATGCAGAAGCTATAGAAGCCGGGAGGCTGTTCCATGCCTTTGCTGTGGTGTGGGATAATAGTGCCCTTCCTGCTGTATTGTTTGCTGTAGTAATAGTAAGGAGAGACTTGTTAGAAGACCTAAGAGTGCGAGAGGTAGAATAGTGAGATAACAGGTGATTTAAGGCTGGAGTTCTTTCAGGGTATGAGAGGATGCTGAAGGATGTGAGAAGTTGTTGATAGCTAAGTAGTTGTGGGAGCTCTAGCCAATGTAAATTTTTAAGGGCCAGACAATGACGGGTTCTGTAGGGAGAGTTGCTAGCAAACCTGGCAATGTTATTATAGCATACCTCAAGTTTGGGCAAGATCAACTTTTCTGGTTTGAGTTAAGATAGATGCAGTATACAATAGAGTGGATAGAAGGTGGGTTTGGGCGAGGGTGATTCTTGCCTTGTCTGTAAGGCATTTTTTATGTCTATAGAGAGTTCCCATTTTTTTGTGTATCTTTTTTATGGTTTGGGCTATATGGACATCAAAGTAAAGGTTGAATCTATTTCTACCTCGAGGAGTTTAGTATGACTAGTTGGAAAAATGACAGTGCCATTGATAGAGTTGATAGTAAAAGAGAGGGGGGTGGGTTTGGATTTATTAGGAGAGGAGAAGTAGCTTGGTCTTGTTTGGGTTGAGAATAAGATGAATATTTGTTATCCATTTTTCTATGGCAGTTAAGGATTCTTGAGTGAGCTTTTGTAAGGTGGTAGGGCATGGGAATGCACAGATAAGTGCTGAGTCATCTGCATACTGTATGAGTGAGGTCTGCTGGGTAGCAGAAGTAAGGTTGTTTGTGAAGATAGAGAAAAGAAGTGGAGCCAGGATAGAGCCCTGTGGTACACCTATGGATGTTGGAAGTTGGGAAGATAAAACCCCGTGCCATAGAACTGACTGTTGTCTGTTGGCGAGATAGTTTGTGAACCAGTCAATAGTGGCAGGAGCAAAGGATAGGGCGGGTAGTGAATGTAAGAGTATTTGGTGTGAGACCATATCAAATGCTTTTGATAGATTTAGGAATATGGCGGAAACAAAGTTGTTTTCGTTTCTGTATTGGTTGACTTGGTGAGTAAAAGAGAGGAGGGCAGTGATTGTACTATGGTGAGGACGGAAACCATGTTGTGTGGGGGAAAGAAGGTTATGCGTAATAAGGAATTGCATGATTTGTGTGTGAATATATTTCTCAAGAAGTTTAGAAAGAGGGGATAGAATGGCGATGGGGCGGTAGTTGGAGAAGTCATTGGAGTTACCTCCTTTGTGAAGGAGAATAATACGAAAAACTTTCCAGAGCTGGGGGACATAGGATTCCTGGATAGAACAGTTGATTAGGATAGAAATGGGGTAGGATAAGGTTTCAGCGGCTAGATTTAGGAAGTACACAGGTATATTGTCAGCTGTGAGGGTAGTAGGTTTAAGTTTTTGGAGTAGTTTTTTAATGGTGGAGGTGGGAATGGGGGAGAGAGTAAAGGAGGGTATGTTTGTTTGGTTACTTGATGGGGTTATTGATAAATTATAGGGTAGTGTTTTAGACAGTGATTGGATGGAGTCTATAAAGTGATGATTAAATTGGGATGCTATGTCAGTATTGTTTTTAGTGGGGGTAGGAGAGAGGGTGGTTGTTTTAACTGGTTTTAAGAGGGAGTTGATGGCATGCCAACATTTTTGGGGGTGTTTTGAGTGTTTATTTTGTAGTCCTAAGAAAGAGATCTGCTTATCCAGATTTGTTTGTTTTTTGGCCTGATTCCTGAGTATTTGATATCTTTATAAGTAATAAACCGGCTCAGCTCCCCAGACACTGCAAACTTTAATAGACCAAAACAGCGAAAAAACACATAATAATTTTATACATATGAAAAAATAACTTAGCGCTTTCACCCACATACATAGTCAAGCATCATCAGAGTAAAAGAGCCCTTCATCTTTGTTGCATTTAAAGCTATTAGTTACAGACACACCCCTCTAGGCAACCAACTTCAACCAAAAAGCAATTTATAAATTAAAGTCACAGTAAAACATCACTCCTATGCTTGTTGGAAAGCACAGTTACTTATAACTAGAACAAATATTGTTGAACTTAAAACCCAAACATTTTAAAAAAATCTATATATAAACATGTTTGTATAAAAGTAGTAAAATAAAAATGAATAAATAAAAAATAAAAAATAATAATATAATGCTTAACATTCTTCAAACAAATGTAGATTTGTACTTTAAAATGCTAGAGACTGAAATGTGATCATTAATGCCTGGACTTCTAGATGCATCCACCCTCAACTGCCAGATGCACTCCCTCATCTCAAGTAAAACTTTTAAATCACCTCCTTTGTCATTAAATGGAATTCTGTCTATTACAAAAAACAGTAATCTCTTAAAATTAGGGCAACTCAGACTATGCATATACAAGGCATTATTAGTTCTTTTGTTCCTGATGTCGCTTAGGTGTTCCAGAATACTGATCCTTAACTTTCTTGTTGTTTACCCAACATAGAAGGTAGAACAGCTCAAACATGTAGCAATGTACACTACCATCTAAGTATTGCAGTTACAGAATTCATGACACCTGATACTTTTATAGAAGCCTTGAACCGCCACATAAGGGCCGTTATTAATAAACTTGCATATACTACAAACTCCGCATTTACTCATTTTGGAGCTCTTATATGTCTCAATATTAGGTTCAACTTCCATCAATTCTTTGAGGTTCCTACCCCTACTATATGTAAAAGTTGGGGTGTTACCTATAATACTTATAGTATCACTATCAAAAGAACTTTGCCAAGTGTCCTTGATAATTCTAATAATTTGTCCTGCCAGCTTTCTAGTTATAAGTAACTGTGCTTTCTAACAAGCATAGGAGTGATGTTTTACTGTGACTTTAATTTATAAATTGCTTTTTGGTTGAGGTTGGTTGCCTAGAGGGGTGTGTCTGTAACTAATAGCTTTAAATGCAACAAAGATGAAGGGCTCTTTTACTCTGATGATACCTGACTATGTATGTGGGTGAAAGCGCTAAGTTATTTTTTCATATGTATAGAATTATTATGTGTTTTTTCGCTCTTTTGGTTTATTAAAGTTTGCAGTGTTTGGGGAAATGAGACGGTTTATTATTTACAAGTTTCTGGTGTTACATTGTGTCGGCTGGTAGTTTACTGTTCTTCCGACCGGCTTCTTTGATCCTGTTACCTTTGGTGGACGACAGCTATGGAGCAGCTCATGCTGCAGTATGTTGAACTGACTAACCAACTAGTTTATTTATTTAAGGAGAAAAGCATGGCTGTCAACGTTCCGAATAATATTCAAACAGAGGAACCATTGTTGACTGAATCGCAGGTACAGCTGTTTACTCTTCACACACCCCCTTCTACTAGCAGTGGTGAAGCGGCGGTTAACACTTCAGTGAATTTGGTGAATAACAGGGGGTTGACAATTAACAACCAAGTCACCAGAACAAACTGCTGTTTACCTAAAAACTTTGATGCACTTCTTAGGGCTCCAGGAAGCCATAAGCCGGACAGCAACTGGAACCAGGTACTTTAAAGGTACAATTAGGTCAATTCGAAAACAAACTAAGAAAGCTGAAAGCCCTACAAATGGACAACATGTTTCCGGAGAAATCCCTTGAGCTCAAACAAGTTCCGAAGGGGCTCAGGTTATTTAAACTGATGATGGGTTTTGAAGTAGGTACGAATGGTTTCAAGGAACTACTGGCCTTCTGTGACCGGACAGGTATGGAATTGATGAAAATTATTATTCGGAATAGCATTAATAGACTAGAGACTTTAAAGGAGGAGCTTGGTTTACTTAACACTAACATAACAAAAGATTTGCTTTTTGAGTTTAAGAAAAACAAATATGACAAGATTATTTATGAAACAGAAAAGTTTGTGAAAAAAGGTCTTGAGACTAAAATGGTTAAACTCAAAAGGGATACTAGTGACTATGCTACTAATCAGGTATACACGCATTTTAAGGAATTTAAACGCGTAAGTGGTAGCTCTAGTTTCTTGACTAATGTCAACACAGCGGGTAATTCCCGACAGGATATGTACAATGTCGGTGGGCAAATTGTTGATCAGTTTGAGGACGAATCACTGACTGAGACTGAAATATACCATGACAACAAAGTTTTTTTAGATCCCCACCCCATAAGGCGCTTGGAACACATTTGAGAGCGCAGTCATCAACAGGGGAGGGGCAGAGGGCAGAGGCAATACAACAGCAAGAGGAGGTGGTCTCGGATGAACAACTGACCACCTTCAACAGTGACATTAAATTACACAATGAGGCTGGGTTACAGCCACTACATCATGGTACTTTTTGTGACAATTTTAGTGACAATTTTTGCAACTTTTTTTGTGATAATCAAAGCCAACAATGTTTTTCCTCTGTCTTAGAATCCATTTCAGAAATTTCACCAGTGAATTGTTCACATTTGTTAAACAATAGTTTAGATAGTGTAACAAACACCGAGATTGAGGGGAAGAATGCCACGCAGATATTTGGGAGTGACTTACTTGATTTAACTCAACAAACTATTGTGACACATTCTTGTAGTTTGTTTAAAGTTGACAATGTTAGTGTTTACAACTTCTCTAACTTAGAGTTAACGGATAATTATTTGTCTCTATTCAAGAAGGGGTTTACATTTGTCCCTTCCTTTAGAAATGAAATAGCCAAAGTACTGGTTAACTTCAAGATGTACACTAGACAGTTAAACTTGGAAGTATTTTTTTACAAAAAACCTAGTCCAACCATTGACAATATGATTGGACTAAAGAGGTTGAGTACCTTTATACCTCCTGCACACCCATGTATACATATCTTCGAGAAGTTGTGTGAGACACAACTTAGAAGAATGTTAAGGGGTTCAAGGAGGGAAGTGGATAACCTAACACCTGGGGAAAGGTTTTGTCCTCAAGAACTAACTACCACTAATTTGTATAGGGTCATGAAACCTGAGAAAGGAGGGGGGCGGTGATCATGTCTAACATTGACTACTCGAACACGATGTACAGTCTTCTGAGTGACACAAACACATATGCCAGAGTATCTAGGAATGAAATGTGTATGGCATACACTAAAATTGACTGGCGTCTTTACGAGTGGTTAATGGAGGGGATCATTGATGCTAATGAATACCATTATTTGATGGTTGAATTTCCAGTGACTCCCTCCATTTTTGGAATTCCAAAAATTCATAAAAATCAGAATGACCCACCCTTTCACCCAATAGTGTCAGCAAAAGGCTCTAAAACAGAAACAATGGCCTCCTACATAGATTTTCATTGTAAAGGTATTGTTAAAAGTTTGTCACACATCCTGAGGGATTCGTGGCACTGCTTGGAGGTTATAAGACAAAAACAAACCTTTGAACTATTTTTGATGGTGACAATTGATGTTATAAATCTTTTTTTCGATCATTCCTCAGGTACAAGGTCTGGAAATGTTTAGTAGGAGTTTGGACAAATATAGTGGTTTCCATACTGTCAAACGTAGTGTGATAGTAGATCTTATGGAAATGGTTTTGTCAAACAATTTTGTTAGATTTGAAGGTGAACTATTTAGATAAGTGTCAGGAGTTGCCATGGGTGCTAGGTGTGCGCCAATCTATGCCAACTTGGTACTGGCGGAATGGGAGATGGAGAAGGTGTTCCCTACTGAGTATATGAAACAGGTAATTCTTTATCTGCGTTATCTTGACGATATACAGATTTTTTGGACAGGGAGTAGGGACGAGATCCATACATTTGTTGATTTTCTTAACAACACTACCCCATTCTTAAAATTCACCTACACTATACATGGGGAAACCTGCAATTATTTGGATATATTGTTATACAAAAACATGCATGATGTTAGCCTAAATTCGAGTATATATCGCAAGAAAACTTATTCTAATAGTTTCTTGCATTTTCAGAGTTGTCATCCTCACTATATCAAGAAGAACTTGGTCAAAGGCCAAATGGTTAGATTATCCAGGCTGATTAGTGAGGATGAATGGCTAAACATTGAGCTGACCAGCTTGACTGCTATGTTTATAGAAAGGGGTTATCCACAATAAATTTTGTCCATAATTTGAAAAGAAATAGAAACTAAGAGAACTACATCCTTTAAACCTATTTTGCATGGGGGTTTAATGAAGGAATTCCAGGAGGGGAATGAGTTGGTTTCAGAGTCCCATGCATAACACAAAAAAACGGGCTATGATTTTGCCATATAATGGGCAGGCAGGACAAATTATTAGAATTATCAAGGACACTTGGCAAAGTTCTTTTGATAGTGATACTTTAAGTATTATAGGTAACACCCCAACTTTTACATATAGTAAGGGTAGGAACCTCAAAGAATTGATGGAAGCTGAACCTAATATTGAGACATATAAGAGCTCCAAAATGAGTAAATGCGAAGTTTGTAGTATATGCAAGTTTATTAATAACGGCCCTTATGTGGCGGTTCAAGGCTTCTATAAAAGTATCAGGTGTCCTGGATTCTGTAACTGCAGTACTAAGATGGTAGTGTACATTGCTACATGTTTGAGCTGTTCTACTTTCTATGTTGGGAAAACAACAAGAAAATTAAGGCTCAGAATCCTGGAACACCTAAGAGACATCAGGAACAAAAGAACTAATAATGCATTGTATATGCATAGTCTGAGTTGCCCTAATTTTAAGAGATTTCTGTTTTTTGTAATAGACAGAATTCCATTTAATGACAAAGGAGGTGATTTAAAAGTTTTACTTGAGATGAGGGAGTGCATCTGGCAGTTGAGGCTGGATGCATCTAGACCTCCAGGCATTAATGATCACATTTCAGTCTCTAGCATTTTAAATTACAAATCTACATTTGTTTGAAGAGTGTTAAGCATATTATTATTTTTTATTTTTTATTTATTCATTTTTATTTTACTACTTTTATACAAACATGTTTATATATAGATTTTTTAAAATGTTTGTGTTTTAAGTTCAACAATATTTATTCTAGTTATAAGTAACTGTGCTTTCCAACAAGCATAGGAGTGATGTTTTACTGTGACTTTAATTTATAAATTGCTTTTTGGTTGAGGTTGGCTGCCTAGAGGGGTGTGTCTGTAACTAATAGCTTTAAATGCAACAAAGATGAAGGGCTCTTTTACTCTGATGATGCCTGACTATGTATGTGGGTGAATGCGCTAAGTTATTTTTTCATATGTATAGAATTATTATGTGTTTTTTCGCTCTTTTGTTCTATTAAAGTTTGCAGTGTCTGGGGAGCTTAGCCGGTTTATTATTTACAAGTTTCTGGTGTTACATTGTGTCGGCTGGTAGTTGATATCTTTGCCTGTTTTGAGGGGAATTGTCTTTTTTCCATTGTTTCCAGGCTTTATCTCAAGATTTTAGTAAGGCTCTATTATCCCTGGTAAGCCATGGAGCATAATTTGTTTTTGTCCTAATTTTCCTGATGGGTGCAATAGTATTGAGGATATTGATAAATGTGTTGTTAAAGTAATCAACTGCTTGATGTAGTCCTAGGGAAATAATTGGTTTCCAGTTACATAATCTAAGTATGTTGTTTAGTTCTTGGGGATTTAGGTTGCATTCATCTCTAACTTGTCTGTATGTTATGGGTTTTGGAAAGGTGGCACGTTTTCTTAGGAGAAAGATGGGGTGGTGGTCACTGAGGACATCTGGAAGGCAACCTAATGTATAGTTGGGTTTGGGGTAGTTTACTAGTATCCAGTCAAGTATAGATTTTTTATGGGAGTTTTTATTTGTTCTAGTGGGCTGCTGGATATGTTGGGTAAATCTGAAAAGGTTAATGTGTTGGGTGGGGTTGTTCGAATTGCAGGTTGACCAGTTTGTATTTAGATCAGCTAGTATAATGGTCTCTTGTGGAAGGTTGTTTGAGATCCACTGGAGGGTTTCTTCAATTATTGGGGAATTGTTTCCAGGTGGAATATAACTGCAGAGAATGTTAATTCTGTTTGTGTTGTTTATAGTTAGTACAGAGCCTAAGGTTTCTGTATTTTGGAAGTGTGGCAGTGACAGTTGTAGGAGTTGGAGGTTGAGTGTATTCTTAAATAAAATTGCTACTCCACCTCCTTTCTTTCCTTTTCTGTCTAGTCTTAAGATATTGTACCCTGGGGAAGGATTTCTTCATTTAGGATACTGGGTTTTAACCAGGTTTCAGTTATGGCAAGTATGTCTGGGGAGTGTTGGGATATAAATGCGTATAGATTGGCAAGTTTGTTAGAGATGCTACGAATATTTATGTGAATGATTAATAAGTTAGAGTTGTGATTGTTGGAGGGTAGGGTAGTGTCTGGTCCTGGGTTAGGATGTATGTCACCTGAGATGAGTAGCCTTAAGCTGGATATTATACTGTGTTTAATGATGTGAGCTACCTCTATATAGGAATTATTTTTTAGTGGTTTGTTATGTGTGTGTGATAGGGGAAGCCTATATACGTGTAGAGTATAAGTATCTCTAAATAGTAATGGGCAGATATGGAAATGTGTGTGAGATGTGGGGTATGGTATACTATGTGTTGTATGGTAGGAGGAGGTGTGGAGAGGTAAATTGGTCTGAGTTGATGTAAGGTGAGTTAAGGTGACTAGAGTTAGCAAGAGGAATGATAGTAATATCTGCATTGTAGTGTTGAAGTGGTGATAAACTAATGACAGTTATGAGTGCAAAGTATAAGTTAGGGGAGTTTGTAGTAGTTAGAGTCGTATATGGTAAGAGGGGAGGGAGTGTGGTTTGGGTAGGTGGGAACCTGTAGCTGATAAGTGTTGTGTAAGGTCAGGTGATGTGAGGTTAGATATATATTTAGCTGTACTGGGGGTGGGTGAGAATGGGGGTAGGGTAGAAGAGTGGAGCGGGGCCTAGTCAGGTCTCAGTCACAGAGCCAATCTGTGAGTTCAGTTTAGGACAGAGTAGGCATGGGGTGCCAAGGGATAGGATAGTTAAAAAAAAAGCCAATTATTATACACAGACTGTATCTCTTGTCTGTGGCTTTTTGAGTGCTTACTTAGCAAGATATAGAAGTGGGGCTTAAGCGCCTATTGCCATGCTGCTGATTGTCTAGCGGGACACTTTCTAATGTAACATACATAACCACTAGGACAAAATTATTACTAGTTCACAACCTTATGTCCTTGATTTTCCAGTACTACAGAGAGTTGACTGGGTTAAGGTCAGGATTCACAAAATTGAGGTGTCTCTTGTAATACAAAATTTACTCCAGGACTGCTCCCTATAAGAGACGGAGGCAGTTCCTAAATTCTTTATCCCATACATGGGCTTCCCCAAATTATCTATGGTATGATCCCAGTTTTCTCACTAGGGGTGATATTCAGTTATCAACCATGGGATGGATAAGTCCAATCTAACACCAGATAGGATAGGTTAATTCATGTGCCAAAAGGAAAACTGGCTAAGTGGTCTGCAAGGGCAGCTAGTCTAGTACTTTCATATGAACCTATGAACCTATAAGTCTTGACTTTTATTATTTTTTAAACCTTTATTCAGCATCTCCAGTTAACTTTACACACAAGATAAACAATTTACACACACCCATGTCTGGTCAAGAATTATCTTGTACAGTACTTTATTGTTTGTTTAGTTAATATTCTCCCATTCCATTCACCCTATTAGTAATTTATTTACCTTTCACGGGACTAAAACCATTTACTGTGGCATGAATGTATACCAGAATTCCCATTTTTACTATGCTTCAGGCTCTTACTATTACTTCACATCCATTTTTATGTATATCTTGTAGCAGTTCATCCACCTTTTTAAAGTTGGTTTGTTTACAATTTTCCCTCTTCCTGCGATTGTTTCCACTTATAATGACAGTATTTGAAAATACAATGTTTATACACATCTCATTTTCTTTACTCCTGGTTCTCAATTACACAGGACTAATAGCTTTGTTTACTTTAATGTTTGTTCCCATATTTTTGTAACGTCTGCTACAGTTCTCTTTTCAGAATTGATAATTCTGGACAAGACCAAAAAACATGTTACCAGTTTTTTCTGTGTTCATTCATATTGCACTGCCATCATATCCAGTGTGTATGTGCGGGCATATTTTGAAATTCACTGGGTGTATAAAAATATCTCCAAAGGCATTTCCATGCAAAGATCCTAAGCTTCTGTACTTTAGTTGCATATAATAGAGATGCAAATATATTATTTCCATTGATCCAGCGCAAAATGTTTTCCTGACTTCTCTTCACAACCCTGTCTAAATTTTTCAAAGTGTCCTCTATAGTTATCTACTAATGTTCCATAGGCTGTACTTAACAATATATTATGTGATGCCATTGGGGGTCCTTGTTTCAGTTAATAACTCAGTCAGTCTTGGTCTTTTTTTCTCTCACCCCTGTTTTTTAATCCCCAAAACAGAAACCTCTCCTTGTTTGTTAATCTAAACATCATCCTTAGTCTTATGCAGTCCCATAAATTCCTCTACTTATCTAAGTTGCTCCCGGTATTTAGGTTCCTTTGTTATTGCATACTGTCTCCTTGCTTGCAGTATTGCTTTCATTTTCTTCATTATATCCTTTTACTAAGGATATGGACAATTTTTATTGTTTCTACTTTTGTAACTTATATCTTTTCAGTGTTGTCATTAGTGAATTTTATGCATAATATTCAATTTCTTTTTGTTGGCCATAGGTGTGAGTGTATGTGCGAGTGTGTGGTATGGAAGAACAGATACTGTATAGCTCTACTTGATTGTCACTGTTGAATTGACACCACGACTCCATGTGTAAAAATGGGAAAATGGGTTGTGGATGGATGGAGGGATTCAATTTTCTTTCGTTATCTAACCTGTCCTCTTGTACCCCCCAGAATTTATCCTCCTCCTATCACATATCCATGGCCCCATATCTCAACTCAGTATTTTTCCACTTGGGATTATAAACCTGATTTTGCATCATATATGACAGTCTTATTTGAGCAGCCATATAACTTTCAAAATCTAATACTCCTAATCCTCCTTGTTACTCCAAGAGAACTAGCCTGACCGCACCCTAGATGGCTTGCCTTCTCATATGAACTACATTAGTTCCCTATTTCACTGTTTCCTTAAGTTCCTTTTTTGGTGATTGAAATACGTTTGACATACATAAAGTTTTAACAGTACTAGAAATATTTTTATAGCCTGTACTTTGTTATCCATCCAGTATCATTTACCATCATCCTTCACTATCTGATGTTATTATTTTTGCCTTTGTAATCATACCACATTTCTTCTCTGATTTGCTGTATGTCTCCTGCCAACCAAAGCTCTCAGGTACTTCATTTTTTAATGCCTGCATAAGAATGGGTTATTTTGCAAATGTTTATGTGATGGCATATAATTAAGCACTGTAACTTTAGATTTGGTCTCATTAATGTTATATCTTGCTATCTCTTGATATTGTTTCAGAATACTAAATAACTTAGAAACATAATTTTGCAGATCACCTATATATATAGAATTAGACCGTCCACAAATAATGCCATCTTTTCTTTTATTCCATTGTATTCTCAAATGGAAGATTGTCTTACTTTGTTTGCCAGACTCTTTATATAAGGTGAACAGAAGTGGGGAGAGAGAACATCCCTTTCTTATGCCACTTGTAAGCTCGGATTTTCCTGATAGCCTACCTGCTACATTTACATATGCTTTTAGCTGCCATATATTTTTATTATTAATCTTACCAACCATTCAGGGGACACTATAATCTTTTTCAGGAACCCCCAAATGACCAGGTTGTCTTGGCATCCCATCCAGTTAACATCTGTGTATCTTTTTTTTGTTATTCTGCCTGTCTTTTAATCATTAGTCTTTCTTGCTCACCTTTGAATCATTAATTTTATTCATATTATTAAATGTCAGACCCCCACACCCCTGTACAAATCCACACTGGTTAAGTTCAATTATTTCTGGTAGGTATCTTGATATGCTGTCTGCAAGAATAGTCATAAAAATGTTGTAGTCATGATTGAATATCAATATTGGCCTATATGAGCCTGGGTCGGCTATATCTTTGTTCTCAGTCGGTATGGTTGCAGTCACTGTCTGCATCTAAGATTTTGGTATACTTCTACCCTCTGATATCTCATTACACAACTTACACCATATGTCTACAATCTTATCCTGCAGTTGATTCCATATGTGTAAAGGGATTCCGTCTAAGCAAGGTGTTGTCTCATTTGTGTGATGTTTCAAAGCCATAATAATCTCTTTAGTTAATTTTTGTAATAGAGCCCTTGCTGTCTGTATGTTTATTTTGGTATGCCTAGCCCTCCAAAAAATTGTCTGACTTTCTACTTCAAGTACCTTGTTTCGCCGTTGTACAGTTCTAAAGCTTTCTAGCATCTTAATTGGTTCTGTCTGTAAGTGTGCCGTTATTTCAATTCTTAATTTCACTACATAGCTCTCTATATTTTGTTGTCTCAACATCTGGTGAAACCATTTCTTGATTCTTGGATTATTACTGTAGAAAGTTTGTGCTAGAACAATTTTTCTGTAGTCATACATAGTGCCAATATACTTCTTTGTTTCTGCTCTCATCTTTTTTTTTCAGAAGGTATTTTATTTTATTGAAAACAGTTACATAATGTGCATAAACAAACAACAAAGACATACATTTTGATATCTCATTTACGTTCAGCTGGTGATTGATTAGTAGGAGGTTGCTAGCATAACAACATAAATCCTAAAAACTGATTAACCATAACTATATACAAATGTAGAACAATAATTCTGTCATTTAAATTTAAAATTTTAAGATTATAAAATCTTTCAAAGAGATGCATCTGGAGCATTTCTCCCTGGGCCTCCTCTGAAAATTGGCCTTGCTCCAAGTCGGACTTTCCAGGTAAACAAATGTTAAATAGATAAATAAATAAATAGAAAGTTCTTCAATAAAAACATAATATATGAAGTAAATACGTATAAAAAGGTGAGGCATTTTGGAGTAACAATTTGATTTAAAAATACCTTGGGAAACTTTTAATATTGTTTATATAAACACTTCAGAAAAAATACTAAATTCTGCCAATTATCATTAATTATCCTGTGGTTAGTATTAGGTCACTGAATGATTTCAGGAGACTTAAGATGTTTGAATATTATTTTATTGAAATTAGTCCAACTGAGATACGTTGAATTAGTCCATTTCTGTGAGACGTATAATTTAACTAGAGAGAAAATTAGTGTAACTAAATCATCAGGTTAAATAGATGGAGCAGGGGTATGTAGTATAGCAAATTTTCAATAAATGCCATAAGTTATAGAAAGGACATTATGGGTTTTGATCTTTATAACACTTTTATTGAATTATCACTTAAGACAAAGTCAAGCATACATTTATATAAAAGAAAACAAACCATGTTAAGATGTTGACAGAAACATTATATATCACATGTATTATTTTATACAATCATCGTCAACTCAACATTGCATAAATTGATCAATTCCTGCCTTCCCTTAAACCTCACTCCTCATCCTAAACATTATTTTGCATGTATTGCATCTGCAATTTCAAGTTATGGGTTTTGGTCTTGAGAGTATTCATATTAGGTTGAAGTATTTACATTTTCAGAATATGTGAAGAATATCTGCATTTTCAGAAAGACAGCTGAAACATTTAGCTAAACATGAAGAAAGATATAAGGCTATTTTTAAATGGTGTTGCATATGCATTATGCATTACCATAAACTGTGTGTAGTAAATATTTTTGAGCAGAATGTATTTCAGGATTATAGGTAGACTATAATGATGAAAGAGAATGTGTTAAGTTTGATTTGTCTTTTATCACTAATTAATAAACTTTGGGAATTACACTGCTTTGTGATAAGGTAGATAAAAGAGTCATTAATATTTAATTTGATCTTCTAGCACCTTACCATAGGCAAATTTAAATCTGAGAATTGAAAGAATTTGCTGTATTATTATTATTATAATCTTCAGGTAATTCTATCTTCAGCCTGACAAGTCACATAAAGATCTGTCTTTAAGACTGGAAAATTGGTTAGATTGACTATTTGGTTATTCAGGAGTATATTTGGGATCATCTGAATTGGCTGTAGTAATAAGTAAGTGTTGTCCAGATTTAAATATGTCTTTATTTTTTTTTTTAAATAATGTCACCATATTGCAAAAAATATGAATTTTAGTGTTTTAATACTATGCAAATTGATAACTGGGATTGCTAGAGGGGTGCATCTGTAATATGGGTTAGGCTAAATATGTGTCCATGTCGAATACCATGTGTTTTCTCATGTATTTACAGTTATTTGAATATTTGTCTAAAAACGTAAACAGAGGGGCACCAAGCATGAAAAATCACCAGGCAAAGGAGGTAAAGTCACAAGAACACCAGTTTAATCTGATGAAGTTCCGTTTATTTTGCATTTGGAATGAAAGCGCTTATTTAATGAAATGTTCAATACACTGATCATCATTGGAGTAGCCTAAACTATTTGGGTCTTGCCTACTGCACCGGCCAACTTAACAGAGATTTGGGCACCTTTCTTGTACACTAACTGCCAGGAGCTCATGTGAAGCTCCATATAAAAAGAAACTGGAGTGTAGAAAGCTTCAAGAGTTTTTTCCCCTGAAGTGAGCAGTTATTTGGTGGGCCCTATGAATCTGTCAGTCAACTAGAGATCCTTCAAGAGCTGGGCAGGTAAGTCCCCATTGGGAAAAGCCTTTCTGTTTATTCACAATTTATGAGGAAAACATGTTTTGTTTTCTGTCAGAAAATTGTATTTTTCTTGTGAAACAAAGTGATTGAGAATGTCTTGCATTTTGTAAGAGAGTTGTTATGTTGACGAATTTGTAAACTTTTTCTGAGGAAAAGTTTATATTTTGACTAAAATATTTCTTAGATTGTAAACTGTGTGTTTGGGACAGGATATGGACATATGGGGACTTTCAATGGTTTATTTGCCTCAGAACCATGTGTTCTGTACTGCTCACTTTACAGACTCATCCAGGCTGTGCTACTCACTTTTAAGTTTTCTTCCTCAGCTTACCAGTGGAGCAACCATTGGTTTCCATTGTTGTACATTCCGCTGCATGCAAAAAAGATGAAATTTGTAAAGGAGACTTTGAGGCTCAGACCAGCTCCTAATTTGCCTCAACCGCTGGTGGGTGACTCTGCTGTGGCTGGTTGTTGTTCCTCAGACCACTCATCCTTTTCTCCAGCCCTCTTGGTGTATCCTTCCAAGTCACCAAAGACTGGGTATAGCTGCTTTCTTTGTGGCTGTAGGGATGTTCTTAACAAGCAAAGGAAAGACAATCTTGATGGTGTTGAGGAAAGGGCAGGTGAAGGGTCTTTACTTGACTGAGTTAGAGATGTGGAAGCTAGGTCCAGTGTGCCTAAGAGTTAGCCATTGTTCACGGAGAGTGTTCTTAGTAAGAAAAAACTTCCAGTCTCCTTCCTGTTTCCATGGACAGGGCAGATTTACTGGGAATTGCTAAGGAACTCTTTTCTGCCTTTTCACAACCTGAATATTCAGTTAATGAGAGAGGACTCTTTTCCTTTTCTTATGACAGTAGTTTTCAGTCAGAAGTGTATGCATTGCAGGAAGAGGGTTATGCCTCAGGAAATTCTTAGTCTAAGCACTCTGATTGCTGGATCTTTCTGGTGTAAGCATTTTTGCTAAGAAGATGTTATCACATCAGTATCGCATACCTCTGATCTTTCCTCTAACTTTCATTGTAAACCTGGATCTAAAAGATGTCTGTTAGCACTTTCCTATTGACAAGCCTTTCAGGCTTAAGATGTATTGTATCTGCCTTATATTATCTGTTCTTGGTATTACCTTTTGGACTATCTACTGCTCCCATGGCATTTACAAGATGCCTAACTCCAGTCATTGCTTATTGCAGATTTCAAGACATTCAGTTCTTTCAGTATTTGGATGATTGCCTTATCTTTGTAGCAGAGTCTTTTTTTCTACCTGTCAGGAGTTTGGTAACATCTACTCAGTCTGGTTTTCAAATCAACTTACAGAAGTCGTCTGTCATCCCTTCCCACAGAATGATTTTTCTGGGATGTTTGCTGGACCCTGCCTTGGGAAGAACTTTTCTTCCTCCAGACAAAGTAGAGATGTTTTGTCAGTTCTTCCTGAGTTTTTCCAGTAAAGCTCATCCATCTGCAAGAGAGTTTCTCAGGATATTAGAGTGCATGGCATTAATGATACTCATGCTGTCCTTTGCCAAAGTGCACACAAAGAAAATTCACTGGTTCCTCAGATCAGTCTGGACTAAATATCTGCACGCTTTGATTTCTCAGATTACAATTCCAGTGTTTGTAAGCAAGGAGCTCAGATGGTGAGTAGACCAGATAACTTGCAATCCAGGTCTTCTGTTCTTCCTTCCCACCCCCTCTAGTCAGTCAGCCAGAGACGCTTCACGCCTGGTGTGGGGAGGAGTTTCAGCAGGGGTAAAAGTGCAAGCTCTATAGAATCCTATAGGTAGACAGACACAAATACATCTCAAAGTATCTTTTGCAGTAATCAAAAAGTTGAAGACCTTGAATCATCTCTAGTCTGCAAAACTCTGCAAGTGCTCACAGACAACACCACAATGATGTGGTACATAAACAAAAGAAGAGGTACCAGAACATACCCTCTTTATAGACTAGCTATGACAGCCTGGAAAGTAGCAATTTGGCTCAGTCTGACTCTTGAGGATTCATACATTCCATCAGAGCAAAGCCTTATTGTAGACAAGCTCAGTAGTAGCAGGGTACACCCCCACACTAATGGAAGCGTTGCCTAAATTCAGAACAGATAAGGAAATTATGCTGCAGGACTCCTTGCCAACAGGCCTGATGCATTCTCATTCCCATGAACAGGAATGTTCCTGTATGCTTTTCCACTCTTTCCACTAATAAATATGGTTCCTCCAATGATTCAGAAAGACCCCCCCCCCAAAAAAAAAAAAGTGTTGGTGACTTCCTTTTGGCCAAGGGAATAGAGATTCTCCCTTCTTTTCAGTTTGGCCAAGGGCAATTACCACAATCTTCCCCACAGACTGGATTTAATCACACAAGGTAGGGGGAGTTTGATGTCTCCCTGTCTGGAAATGCTTCATCTAACTGCCTGGATGATAAAATGTTAATACCTTTTAGGTACCCTTTTTCTGAAGAAGTGCAGCAGCTACTAAAGGAGGCAAGATAACCTGCTACTAGAAAATCACATTTGGGGTAAGTGGAAAAGATTTTCTAGTTGGTGCCAGTCAAAGAACCAGAATCGTCTTCAGGCCATTCTTCATCTGGTTCTTGATTATTTGTGTAAGTTACTGTCCTATGGCCTGTTGGACTGTTCTGTCAAGGTACATATATCAATTATTTCTGCTTGTCTGCCTTTGGATCCTCCCCTTTCTAATAATGCACAAGTTAAATAGTTTCTGAAAGGGCTTTTACATACCAGGCCACCTAGGATACAGATAGCACCTTCTTGGAGTTGTAATTTTGTGCTTGAAAAGATTATTCTGTCTCCATTTGAACCAGCTCATCAATCTGATTTGAGGTTCGTAACATGGAAGACTGTTCTACAAATTGCTCCGATGTCTGCTGGCGAGTATCTCAGTGATAAGTTCTTATCATGAGTGAACTCTACCTCATTTTTCACAGGGACATTGCTTCTTTGAGAACAAGTCCTACCTTTTTGCCTAAAGTAGTTTCAGTATTCACTTTAAGACACACTGTTAATCTCCCAGACCTCATTCCTGAACCAAAGAACAAGGGAGAAAGGATTCTCCACTCCCTGGATCTAAACATGCAGCTCAGATACTACCTAGACAAAACCTTACTTTCTAGACAGACAGTTGAAGAGTCTGTTTATACCTATGATTCAGTTCCTTTGCATTTTCATTCTGAATTTTCTACAAGTCATCCAAAACTAAGTCTGATGCCATGTATGTCTTGGAACCTGAAAGTAAAAAAAAACTTTTAAGTACAACTGAATAAAATAATTTAAATCCCTGCCCATTTTTTTACATTTCCTAATTGCAGGTATGTACTTGTTCCACTTGCTGTCTAGTAAACACGGAGTAATCTTGTTCAACAAATACTGTAGCTTACCAATTTTTAAAATTGTCCCCTCCTTCAAAGCATGGATGAAATTTGTTCTTTTTGTTCAAGGGTTTGAAGTTTTACAATAATTGGTCTAGTCATTTTCTTTAGTAAGAAATTAGGTATATAAACACTGTCTGCTTACTCTGTCGTAATGTTATGCTGTAGTATGTTTGTCCACTTACTGATACAGTCCTGGATAAAAACTTTAAATCATTCTTCTCTGTTTTTTATAGCAACACTGAAACGTTGGACTTGACCTCCTGGTGCGATCCTTTATTACTGTCAGTTTAATTTTTAATTCCTCCTGCATCGCTTCATGCTCAGCTATTTTTCTTTTATTTCGACCTCCTGTTTCAGAATCTGGGTAATTTTATTTGAGTGCCTTGTTAATGCAGTCTTAGTTTTTTCTACCTTCTTATTGTTGCTTCGTACATACTCATCTAAAGTTCTGCTATTTTTGAAAATTTCTGTATAGATCTTATTGATTTTTTCTTTCAGCAGTATCTCATCTCTTTTTTAGCCATTGCTCTGATCTTGAAGTTCTTGGCCATGTGTTCCACATGGTCTACCGGGATCCTTTCCTTTCTGGAACACCCCCCCCCCCCCGCCCGATTTCTTTCTTTTTGTCATTTTTGTGGTCATATGTTTGGGTTTCGCCAAGGAGAAACTGTGGAAAATAATTAATAAAAACATTGAAAGAGTGTATCTGGGGGAAAACAGGACAAGAGTTAAGCAGGGCAAGTTGATCCTTCCAATAGAACGAGATGGTTTAGGTTTACCTGATTTGAAGGGACATTTTAGAGTTACACAGTTAAGGCTCAAATACATAACAGAAGCAGAAGGTTATAATTCAGAGTGGAAAGGGATAATGATGAAGGAAGCGGAAGGTTCAAGAAAGTGAGAGAGAGATTGGGAGTTTGGATGCAGATCCTTAAGGAGAGTAACAATAGAGACTATTATATCATAAAGCAGCAGAAAGTATTCTAAGAATTAAGCCAGTATGAGAATGGAGAGAGGAGATTTTGCCAATAAGGATGGCTGCAAGTAGGGGTACAGAAAATAGGCAAGAGAGGCTGGAATTTACTGGCGAAACCTGGCAAAGGAACCAAGATACTGGAAGCAAAAACTCAGACAGGAAAGTTAATAGAGTGGGATGAGGCCAAAAAAATATTTGAATTGTAGGCTAGAGCTTACCTTCGCTACCAGGGCTTGATCTCGGAGTACATCCAAAGGCAAAAACAAAAGGATAAGCAAATTTTAAATGAAAGACCTGCTCTGGTAGAGTTTTTAGTTGAATGTAGAACAGATGCAGCTATTAAAAAGGGATAATTAGTTGGGCATATAAAATGTTGCATGACAAGTATAAGAATCAATCAGATTAAGTTAGAAAAGATTGGGAAAAGAGACTGGAAAAGCAATTTACAAGAAAACAATGTGAAAAACATATGTATGGCTCTTAAGTATGCAACTAAGTCCATAAGGGTTAGTATGTTTGCTTGGAAGTGTATGTATTTTTGGGGTCTATATTACAAACGCAAACGTCCTAGTCAGCAAATACGGAATCATCCACACATATTACCTGAACTGCGAATACACCGAACGCCCTAAACTGCGAAATTCAAAATCTTGGACCGTCATAGTCGTCCAACCCCACCGTGCGCTGCATACTACCCACCCAAACGAAATAAATAAACTACATACATACACTAACCAAAACCCTACTTCTAACCCTACACTAAACCTTACATATATTACTATCTATCCACTTACCTTAACCCACACCCTAACCCTAAGGTCTGTAACTATCGCACACTTACCTTATGGAGCTATACCGCAGAAGGGCCAACCATGATGATTCAACATTTCAGATTTCACGCTTCAGGACAATCGGGGTTTTCGCAGTTCGACGTATACACGTCGATGTTTCCATATTCGGGTAAGTGGACCTTCGCGATTTCAATAAGGAACCATATTTTTGTACTCCCAAGAGACTTCCAACAATTTTTTTCCTCAGGTAGATAGCAAATGTTGAAGGTGTGATGGAGAAAAAAGAGATAACTGGGAACATATGTCTTGAGAGTGTAATGAACTGGCAGATTTAAAAAATTCCCTACATAGTACTCAGAAATATTGGGTGAACAAATGGCCGTAAGTAAGGAAATGAGTCTTTTGAGCTGGGATACAGGATCTGAATTGTCTAGGCATAGTAAGGCCTTATTAAGTTTAATTCTTTTGGCTGCCAAAAAGCAATTACTAGAAAATGGAAATCATAGTCTACATCAACTGTATTTGAGGTTTTGAACATTATAAAGGAAATAAAAGAACTGGAAGAGGGATCTTTAGAAAAGTGAAGGAGCAAATAAAAGTAAGTAGAATTTGTAGGAAAAATACATACATAATAATGTTCTGGAGGAGGAGGAGTGAGGTTTAAGGGAAGGCTAAGGAATTCAGTAATTTTTTCTAATGTTGGGCTGATGATAGTAGCAAAGAAAATATATGTGATGTATTCGTCCATCCACAACCCATTTTTCCAATTTTTGCACATTTGGTTGGGGTTATATTTCAACACCGACTATCATCTAGAGCCAAGGTTCACACCACCGGGTGGCTAGCCTTGCCCCGGATGATGTACACTGTATTTAAATGGAAAAATGTTAAAATGGATTGTTTTTTTTTTCTGTCAATGTATGTTTGCCTATTCCTTAAGTGATAATTTAATACAGTTGCTAAAAAATATGTTTATCTCTCGCATAGTCTTTTTTGTTGAAATATCCTCTATATGCCCCAAAAGCTTTGAGCTGAAAAGCTGCCAGCTGCCATCTGCAGACATCAATTCCCATTCTTAAATTTCTCTACCCTTCTCTCCTTTTAGATAGCTCCATTCATGTTCTCTTTCCTTCCTTCTTCAGTAGAGACAGTGTGCTCTCCTTGTCTCAGTGTTTCTGCATTACTTCGCATCAAAACTTTATGCTTCCTTTGTACATTAGAGAGTATTATCCCTGTAACAGTTGTGCCTTAAATACAGAATAATGTAAAAAAGTCCAAGCAACAGAAAAATATAACCCAAAAGCTACAGGACCCGAATGCCTCTAAGGAAGTGAAACTGGTAAAAATTCCAAAAAGGTTTTTATTGTTTGCCAAAGAGCAAAAGTTAAAACACTGATTGTGTCCAGCAAAAATGAATTTAAGCGCTTTCGCTCGGTCAATACCGAGCTTCCTCAGAAATAACAATCTACAAGTTCATTCACAGTCATTAAATAGTTGTGAAAGTCACATGACCCTTCTACTTCCACCCTCATTTAAAGTTAAACCGTGTTGAACTCAAAAAAAGTATTCATAGTAGACATGGTCATTAATAAAACATTCAATAGTAAAAACTAATGTTTAAAAATATATATGTGTGAATGTAAAAAGTGTATATGTATAAAATCCTTTCAAATCCAACTATCACTCCTTTTACCCGTAAGTGCCATTATTAAGTCCTACAATGTTGGCACATTCAGTGTCAAAAATAAACTGTCACCAGCATGAAAAAATACCCCTATGACATTATGCCTTATGAGTGAACTAGCCCTCCAACTTGAATTTGTTAACTTCAAAACATAAGAATGTGGTCATTAATGTTCTACAGTTATAAACGAGCCATTCTAAGTTTCAAAACATTGCTGATATTGATATTATCGTTTAAACCAGGAGTCCTTCCTGCATCCAATTTGAGCTGCCAGAATAGTTCTCGGTATTCTGGCCTAGTTTCCCACTGCCCGCCTCTCGGGTCTGGTGTCACCTGCTCCAATACCATGAACTTCAAATCCATGTCTTTACAGACTAGGGAGTGTCTGAAAAAGGCATTGTTTTCCTTCTTTTTAGAAACATCATATAGATGCTCGTATACCCTTCTCCTTAATTGTCGTTCTGTTTTACCCACGTAAAAACTAAAACAACCAACACATGCCCCTAAGTAAACTACTCCTTTCGCTCCACAGTTAAAATATTCAGTCGGTTTAAACCTAAATTTTATGGAAGGGATGAAAAATGTGTCTTGGTTGAGCATAAAACTACATTGTTTGCAAGCTCCACACTTGTGTGTACCAACTTTCTTCCTACCCAAACCTAGTTTAGTCCCTACCTTCTTTTCAAAAAGTTCTTTCAAGTTAGCGTCCCTTTTTCTCACAAAATGGGGACAAGTCGGAACAAACTTTTGGACTTCATCATGTAAAGTTAAAATAGGCCAGTGCTTTAAAATAATCTGTTCAACCAGATGAGAACTAGTGGAGAAAGTGTGTATAAAACTGTTCTTAAAATCAACATGTTCTGACATTGTTTCCTGATCTAAAGTGATTCGGCCAGTTCCTAACAAGGGAAAGTATTTCAAGTCCCTATTAGCTAGGACCTCCTGAATCATGTTGTCAGTCAGTGTCCTGGGGTACCCTTTTTCCTCAAACAGTGCCACAATAGTGTGCACTTCTTCTAAAAAACTTTCCAGAGTACTAGACATTCTTGAAGCTCTGATGATCTGACCCTTGACAATCCCCTTCTTTTGATAGAAGGGATGCCCAATTGCAAAGTGTAAATAAGAGTTCAAGAATGTGCTTTTTTTGATTGGAAACAGTGGTTGTTATAGTCCTTAAGTATGGTCCCGTCTAAGTAATTAAGTTTGTCATAATTGATGTTGTGGGTAAATCTCAGGAATGCAGTACTGTTGTTAATATAAATCAAAAATTATTCTAGCTCTTCCTTTGAACCCTTCCATAAAAGGCAAATGTCATCAAGGTATCTCGTGTAGTGCCTTATAAACTTAGACCATGGACTATCAAAAACATATTTCTGTTCCCAATGGTGCAAAACACAATTGGCATAAAGTGAAGCACAGGGGGCCCCCATCGCAACACCTTTTCTTTGACGAAAAAATTCCCCATTGAAATATATAAAATTGTTCTGAAGAATAATCTCCATAAAATCAACTATTAGGTTAATGGTGTTGTTGTCTAGGCCGGATTTAGAGGTTAATACCTCACTAAACCATTCTAATCCCACCAAGTGGGGAATACTTGAGAAAAGTTCTACAATGTCAGTAGTGACCATTAAAAGGTCCAGATCTAATTTCTTTTGGTTGATTGACCTAAGGAAATCCCAAGAATCCTTATTAATATAGGTGATGGAAGATAGGAACTTTTTCACGGTGTAATCCACATATTTCGCAAGTGGTTCAGTAATACTTCCAGCCCCAGACACTATTGGCCTAAATTTAATTGGATCAATGCCTCTGTGGGTCTTGGGGATGCCGAAAATTAATGGAACTTTCGGCTTTTCCACATGTAGGTAGTTGTATACACTTTCGTTAATAGTGCCTTGTAATAAGTGGTTGTATAAGTGGTAAGCTATCTTTGCATGTGCAATGTTAATCTCATTTAATGATAGTAACTCATACTGATCTGCATCCTGTAGCATCCTATATAAACAGGTGTCGTAGTCCACCGTGTAAATTAAAACTACACCTCCCCCTTTATCCGGTTTCATCACTATACATTTCTCATGTTTCAAGATATCTGTCAGTTTCATTTCATTATGACTGATATTAACAGGGTAGTTCTTACTGTTACACTGTTCAACTTTCCTAAAGTCCCTTTCTACTAATTCCTCAAAGACTTTAAGGGAGGGGTGTATAGGGGGTTAAATGTATTAGATCTAGACAATCCCATCCTAACAGTGGTTTGACCTTTAAAGAACAGTGCTAGATTCAGTTGTCTGGTAAATAATTTTAAATCAATTGTCATACTAGCAATGTTGGAGGGACGGGAGGGAACAAACTGAAATCTCCTTGAAAACAGGTCAAAATATTCATCCGTCAAGGTTAATTCTGTAAAATTAAAGATGGTAAAATTACCTTTTCTGAAAATGACCTATCACCTGTATGTTGTGTCACCGTTCTATGAGATGTTACTTCCAAAAATGTCAATTCGGGGGGCGGTTCCACCCTCTGTGTTGATATCTCCCCCCCTCCCCCCTCTCGTGGTGGGGTAGTGAAAATCCTGAAAGGACTGCTTTCTTTCCTTTTCAGCCAATCTTTCACTTCTTCTAGGAGCCTCAGTTTCAGGTCTAAAATGGTTACTGCTATGGTCCGCTCCATTCCCCCTGTCCGCAAAACCATTGTCAGTTTTATTTATCCATCCCCCACCTCTGGAAGCTGGATACGCCCTCCCCTCTCTGTATTCAAGTAAGTCCCTCCTCTTGGGAACAGAAATATGTTTTTGATAGTCCATGGTCTAAGTTTATAAGGCACTACATGAGATACCTTGATGACATTTGCCTTTTATGGAAGGGTTCAAAGGAAGAGCTAGAAGAATTTTTGATTTATATTAACAACAGTACTGCATTCCTGAGATTTACCCACAACATTGATTATGACGAACTTAATTACTTAGATGTAACCATACTTAAGGACTATAACAACCACTGTTTCCAATCAAGGCTGTACAGAAAAAGTACATTCTTGAACTCTTACCTACACTTTGCAAGTGGGCATCCCTTCTGTCAAAAGAAGGGGATTGTCAAAGGTCAGATCATCAGAGCTTCAAGAATGTCCAGTACTCTGGAAAGTTTTTTAGAAGAAGTGCACACTATTGTGGCACTGTTTGAGGAAAAAGAGTACCCCAGGACACTGATTGACAACATAATTCAGGAGGTCCTAGGTAATAGGGACTTGAAATACTTTCCCTTGTTAGGACCTGGCCGAATTACTTTAGATCAGGAAACAATGTCAGAACATGTTGATTTTAAGAACAGTTTTATACATACTTTCTCCACTAGTTCCCATCTGGTTGAACAGATTATTTTAAAGCACTGGCCTATTTTAACTTTACATGATGAAGTCCAAAAGTTTGTTCTGCCTTGTCCCCATTTTGTGAGAAAAAGGGACGCTAACTTGAAAGAACTTTTTGAAAAGAATGTAGGGACTAAACTAGGTTTGGGTAGGAAGAAAGCTGGTACACACAAGTGTGGAGCTTGCAAACAATGTAGCTTTATGCTCAACCAAGACACATTTTTCATCCCTTCCAGAAAATTTAGGTTTAAACCGACTGAATATTTTAACTGTGGAGCGAAAGGAGTAGTTTATTTAGGGGCATGTGTTGGTTGTTTTAGTTTTTACGTGGGTAAAACAGAACGACAATTAAGGAGAAGGGTATACGAGCATCTATATGATGTTTCTAAAAAGAAGGAAAACAATGCCTTTTTCAGACACTCTCTAGTCTGTAAAGACATGGATTTGAAGTTCATGGTATTGGAGCAGGTGACACCAGACCCGAGAGGCGGGCAGTGGGAAACTAGGCTAGAATACCGAGAACTATTCTGGCAGCTCAAATTGGATGCAGGAAGGATTCCTGGTTTGAACGATAATATCAATATCAGTAGTGTTTTGAAACTTAGAATGGCTCGGTTATAACTGTAGAACATTAATGACCACATTCTTATGTTTTGAAGTTAACAAATTCAAGTTGGAGGGCTAGTTCACTCATAAGGAATGATGTCATAGGGGTATTTTTTCATGCTGGTGACAGTTTGTTTTTGACATTGAATGTGCCAACATTGTAGGACTTAATAATGACACTTACGGGTAAAAGGAGTGATAGTTGGATTTGAAAGGATTTTATACATATACACTTTTTACATTCACGCATATATATTTTTAAACATTAGTTTTTACTATTGAATGTTTTATTAATGACCATGTCTACTATGAATACTTTTTTTGAGTTCAACATGGTTTAACTTTAAATGAGGGTGGAAGTAGAAGGGTCATGTGACTTTCACAACTATTTAATGACTGTGAATGAACTTGTAGATTGTTATTTCTGAGGAAGCTTGGTACTGACAGAGCGAAAGCGCTTAAATTCATTTTTGCTGGTCACAAGCAGTGTTTTAACTTATGCTCTTTGGCAAACAATAAAATCCTTTTCGGAATTTTTACCAGTTTCACTTCCTTGGAGGCATTCGGGTCCTGTAGCTTTTGAGTTGTGCCTTAAAACTTTAGATCTTGCTTTTTTGTCTTGAGGGTAAAGGCACCTTGGGTGCCCTTTACCCTTCTCTCTTTACTCTTTTTTTCCCCTTTTCTTCCAGATTAACACAACCATCGCAAGGGTTACTCTGCTTCTGTCAGGCTCTTAGGTACGAATTGAACCTAGCCCTACAAAATGATTTCAGTACAATGTGGAATTATGTCTGAAATAAAAAAAAATCATATACACTCAGAAATCTGTAGTTATAGCGTCTAAGCACACAAGGAACTTGCCAGTGCTACCAAAGTATCGATTAAAGATTCTGGAAGCATAGAAATTTCAGTTGCTAACCAGGATCAATAACTGTTCATAACTCTAGGCTAAACCATTTCCTTTAACAAATACATAAAACTGCATATAAGCATGGCACTGAACCCACTGAAAGTTTTGTACAAGCTATCATGTTTATTGGTCATTAAATGTAGCTCTTCCCAAACTTGAATATGGCCTGCTAATTATAGCATTGCAGTCACTACATAATACAGGTCTCTTACAAACTGCAGAGACTAAATACTTAGGTTTATCCAACTGGCCTATATAACAGGCAACATCAGTATGAACCACAGAAAAAGCCAAATGTTTGTCTGTTGAATTCATGACCACCTTTTTGCTTGGCAATTTAATTCAGATTACTGAATGGCATTTATCACCCATTGCTTGGAAACAATCTTTTTATAAGACACTCCATCTGCTGTCTAAGAAATCTGACTTGAGCTCAGCTACATAGTTCATAGGAGGTTACTAGGCTAATGGCCCTAGGGCCTTTACAAGCCTAGCTGTGTAAAAAAAACATGTACCCTAACTGACCATAGTTACATTGTCGTTGTTAGCAGAGTGATTATGTGATCAGCACTGACTACCCCTGTCCATGAGGGACATAGGTGCCACCACAGGGGTGAATTTACAGACGTCCATCCAGTTGTCAAGGTTGTGCTTAAATAGGATCATTGAGGAGCTCTGCTTCATGTGAAGTAGGAGCTTATTCCAGAGGAGTGGCATTTTCTGGAAGATATCTCTGTCTCTTCAACAAGTTCTGTTAATTTCACAGGCTAGGTTGACATCCCTGAAGTTTGTGACTCTTGTCACACTTGATTTGCAGCTGTGCAACATTTCCATTTGGGCAGAGTCAGAGACTGCTCTGTAGGCCAAGCACAGGTTACCTCTCAGCAGGCTGTATGATAGAGTACAGTGACAGGTCTTTCAGTCTTTTCATGAAAGCCACGTTTTGGAGGCCCTGGATTCTTTTGTTTAGAAATCTCTGTGGTCTCTTCCGTTGTTGCAGGTGTTCGGTGAGAGCACTGTACTCAGTTAGCGGTCTGATGAGGATCGAGTACAGCAGAGTTATAACCTCCTTAGTATTGGATGACAGTACAAAGGCCAGCTTACACATTATCATCAGCTGAGAAAGTATTTGGCAAAATAGCCTTAACATCTAGAAGGTTTTACCTCAGAAAGTAAAAAAAATACTGACAGTGTTTTTTTTTTTGAAAATGCTAGAAAGTACACCTAGTTGTTAAGTATAAGTGCAGCAGTTTAAGGGATCCAAGATAAGTAATTTCCAAAAGTGTTGGCTGTTTAAAATAGTTATCAGGTATATACTAGCCTGAAAGGTATCCGGCCCACAAGAATGTAAACACATACCTGAATGCATTATGATGCTATAAAAATGCTTCCACTATTATTATTATTATTATTATTATTATTATTATTATTATTATATTATTATTATTATTTATTTATTTATTTATTTACTTTTCAAAAATGTACTTAGTGTAAAATGCTGTGTTTTATATATTGCTTTATGCAAAGTATAGCTTGCCTTCTTTATATGTTGGATTATGTGCATAACCAATTGTGACTCTGTGTTTACTGTGTATGCTTACAGTAGCCTGGACCATGGCTGAAAATGCTTCTGTTGTTGGGGCAAGTTCAATTACCCAGTTGACTCATTATAAAGGAGTAATATTAGAAGGAGTATGCATAGCTGCATGAAGATAAAGTGTGAAACATTAACCCAACTGAAGTTGGAGTGGAAGAAAGTGTGCACTATAAAAGTAGCAGATTTATTTATAGTGAAACCTTATTAATTAAGGAACTCAGAAAAGCTAGAATAAACTGTATTCCCATTTATTTATTAAATATGATATAATGTTTTATCACAAAAATGTGGGATTAAGGATAATTTAAAGTATGAAGAACAAAGTGCAAGATTGTATGGAAATGAGCTTTGTAATGATGGAAAACATTTTATAATGTTCTGATATAAATGATTTTTGGGGCAGATTGGCTAATAAATGGAAAATATCTTGGATAAGGAATGTCACATATGAATATGTGGTGCTAATAGTAAAGGGAAGAGACGTTAGAACATAAAGAACACTAGAGGGTAATATTATCTGTGATATAATGGCTGGAATACCAGATGTTTATCTCCTCTACAGAAACTTTATCTGTAATAAGCATAAAGATAATGGTACAACATATGGTGTAATTAAGGAACATTGGGAGTATGATATAAAACTGTGTAAAGTAGTATTTTTTCCTAGTTGTAAAAAATCTTGTAAAACTGTTTAATTGTAGTTATGTAAAGTTGTAGTTTTCTTTCTTATAAAAATCTTGCAAAACTGGTAAAAAATGTATTCTTGATGGTAATTATTGAAATCTATTTTAAATAGAATAATCCTGCTTTTCTTACTGTAAGCACCTTGGGCTCTTTAGTATTGACTTAAGTTACTACCAATTTATTCAGGTGGCACCTCAGCTTAGTGTCACATCCAAAGGTCAGACTTTTTGTAGAGACTTTTCTCAACTTCTAGTACTTCTTTTTCTGGTATCTTTTTTCCTCCCTAGTGTTGCTATTTAGAAAAGGGATACTGTTTAAAGTTTCTGATTTTATTTTTTTTCCTAGTTTGGGGTGTCTCCCCTTCCTGAAATCAAGGGCCGAATATTCTGTAATTGTATATTCTGGAATAACTACGACTCCAGGATAAATATGGTAACACCACCACAGTTGTTATCAAAATAAACTGTTGAGGAAAGCATCCTAATACTCATAAGTGATAAATTTGTCATAGCTGCATTCCCTGTAACTTCAGAGACCATAAAGCTAATCTGAAGCACAGCATGTATTTATAGACTCTTTTTGTCCATCTAGTGTGTCTTCCTTAGAGCCGAAAGTTTTATCAGAGCTAAAAAGTTTGACATTGGTCTTGGAACTGATACAATCAAATTCCCCTGACCTCAGAAATGCAAATGTAAGTCTCCCAGGCCTGATAAACCAAACATAAGAAGAGGAAGGAAAAAGTACTTTCAAAAATATTTTACAAGTTGTGGAGTGGCATCACTGCTGTTGTGCACCAGACCTCAGACAGAAAGCCAGTAGACAGACTCAGTTTTAGCAGTTTGAGAAACGGCTGCACCAGGACTTGTCTTCTACTGTTTAGTAAACAACCAGGATATTATCAGGCCCCATGGAGAAACTATTTTTATTATTGGAGAGTACCATTAGTACATGTTCTTTAGTGATGGCAGGGAGTCTGAAAGATTCAAGGAAAAGTGGACTTTGGATAGTTGTGTCAGGGGTAACATTCACACTGAATTTGTTTGCCAGAATGTTAGAAATGTGTACGGGATCAGAGTAGGTAGTGTCATTATAAATAAGTTCAGAACAATATAGGGTGTTAATTCTTAATTTCGTAACAAAGCTAAAGAAGGTTTTGTAATTGTCCTTAGCTTCAGATGAAACCTAAGTTCATGGGCTGCTTTAGTGGATCTAACAGTATTTTTCAAGTTTTTATTCAATTTTCTGATGTCATTCTTGATACAAGAGTGCTTTAGCCAGCTGTGTGATTTAAGGAGTTTCTTTCTTTTACTGTAGAGTTTATTTATGTTGATGGACTACTTAGGAGTTTGCTTTAAATTCCCCTTTATATTTAGATCTGGTTGGGACTGCCAGTGCAATACATTTATCTAAGTAGGCATAGAACTCCCTGTGAAGGTATCTGCTGTGATACTATCTATCTGCGATCTAGGGTGATGCTGCTATCATTGAATTTTGAAGCTCCATCATAAAATATGATGAGATTAGTAGATTTGAAATCCTTGAATTCTGAAATATTGGCTTTAGTAGGGTTAGAGATTTTTGAGGTGTATATCAGTAGTTTATGATTCATCTTAATCGGGGAATGAGATCCTAGGGGAATAGTACATGAAGAAGCTACATTTATAAGGATTAGGTCAAAAATAATATGTCATGCAGTGGGTTTTGTTAACAATTTGAGCCAGTGAGTTTTTGTTTATTAAATCTAAGAACATTTGGGCATATCTGGCATTGGATGTACAGTTAATGAAGTTTGTTGAGGAAAAGTTGAAGTCACCAAAAATCATGGAATTCTTGTATTTAAGGAGTTCATTGAGTATATTTAGGAACCTTACATGATTTTCAGGGGACACAAGTGGGTGTCTTGTAACAGGAACTAAACTGATAAGTTGGTCCAGTTTATTGCAATTTGGAGTTCAGTAGGTCACTGGCAATCTGTATAGAGGTGATTGGGTCCCTAACAAATATGGAGACCTCCTAGATATGCTGTCATGTCCAAATGCAAGGTAAGTGCAAAACCCAGGGATGGAAGGATGCTTTCTGAATATTTAAATCAGGTTTCAGTAATTGCATAGATATGGATACATTCCAACCTGCTAGAAGAGCCTCGAGGTCAAGTAGTTTGTTTTTAAGACATTCTGCACAGTCTCCTTAACATGATCCTGTTTTGGATTTGATGTATTAGTTACCTTAGTATGTCCATTAGCTGGACTCTGCCTAAAAGACACATGGGGCAGCAAAAGCCTTAGCTTATATGGAAAAGCCTCTTTGAAACAAACAAAAAAATCTTTATTGGATTATTAGTTGTGACATAGCAATCATATTTTTATATAAATGAAAACAAACCGTATTGACATATTTTCTTTTGCAGACATTTTACATCACATATAATCTTCTATACAGCCATGGTCAATCGATCATTATATAGCCCATTCAATTCCTGCCATCCCTTAAACCTCATTCCTCCTCCAGAATATTATTCTGCATGTATTGTTTTTACAATCCACATTTTCTATACAATTTGTTCCTACCCTTTTCTAAATATCCCATTTCCAATTCTTTTATCTCTGTTAATATATTCACTACTTCTAATATGGTTTGTTTAGAAGTACGGAGAAGCCTTTGAATGAGAGGTGTAGATCATCCTTTGTAGGATTGTCAAGCATCTTGTTCCATGCTGACCAATCCTGGATTCCCCTGAAATGACACCAACTATTTAGTCAGTTGTTGAAGCTAATTAACTTTTCTTTGTACCTAGGTATCATTCTTGGAGAAAGCAGGATTCCACTCAGGACCAGAGTTTTGCCTGCCTTTTTGATATGCATGGAGCATTCTGACATGTCTGTCTGCTTATCCCCAAGGGTTCGGCATCCCAAGTCATTCATCCCAACGTTGGCCACCACTGTGTCATAGTTATAGTTGTTGGGTGAAAGGGTCTTAAGGGCCCTTGAGATACCAGAGATCCCGAAAGACAACTCACTGTTACCCTGTCTTTGTCCAGCCTAGTGTGCTTGACTATAGAGTCACTGATCACTAAAACATTTTTATGTATAGAGTGGTCTGGTGTATTGAGTTTGAGATACTTTAACTTTTTGTGATTCCTTGTTGAATGTGTGCCTGAAGGTGATGTGGTGCTGGATTTTCATTGACACCTAGTCTTTATGGAATCTAGAAGGCTTTGGCAGTGTTTTTTTTAACAGTCTAAGCATTAGACATTTTAGTGGGGTTGACGTAGAGCATGGTGGGTGTGTC
This sequence comes from Protopterus annectens, assembly GCF_019279795.1. Taxonomy (NCBI): domain Eukaryota; kingdom Metazoa; phylum Chordata; order Ceratodontiformes; family Protopteridae; genus Protopterus; species Protopterus annectens. Next base: position 458,420,793 of record NC_056747.1, on the reverse strand, counting down.
GTGTTCACTACCTCAATATTTGTTAAGTATTTACAGCTGTCACAAGCAGATTTTCTTGTGTTGAATAACACTGCATTATCTTACTACTCTGCCCTAAGGATACAAAATGCTATGAAGCTGGTAATAGAAGAGAAACAAGCAGGTTCACCTTGCATCTTGTTCCAGAGATTTTAGAGAATTAATTAGGATTACAGTGAGTACTATATGTGGTTAATGCAATAATTCATAGGCTACACTGTGGAGAAGTGTAGCTATGCAGATTTTTAAGGAGGGGTTACACTAAGTCTTAATATAAACTAAAGAAGATAAATTAGGTTTACATAGTAAGAGTACACTGCCTGGTATTAAATGAAGTAAATTAGGTAACTTAGGTTTGGTTAGAAAGGGTACACTGTCTAACTAAATAAAGTAATTTGGGTTAACTTTGGAATTGTTGGTTGAAGACACTGAAGCCTGAATCTTTTGTTACAGCAGCCCCCTGATAAGGAGTCCTGAGCTGTGGACCACCTTGAGAGTGTATGCATCTTCTACATTTTCCTTGACAGCTACAAGCAATCTTTCACACCGGATATAATTCCAACAAGACCTATAGCAGGGATCACCAGTCCCTTCACCTTCTTGCATGACTGTGCATCGGTCAAATGGTCAAGGACAGTGGTTTCCAGATGGTATATAGTGCCCTTCCACCCTCCCTTGCAGTCTCAGTACTTATCCTTGCCTGCTGTCTTACCCTATCAGGAAATGGCAGCAAGAAGAGAGGTTTTAAGCCTGTTACCAAAAAGAACCATTCAGGAGGTTCTTCCAGACAGAAAGGATGGTGATTAGTTTAGCTTTTTTTAGTGTCAAAGAAAACAGAGGACCTTAGACTTATTTTACATTTAAATGGGCTGAATAATTTCATCTTCAAGTAAACCTTTCATATGGTCACAGTGCACTCCATCTTTCTTTATTTGTCAGAAGGTGAGTGGATGTTCTGTTTGGACGTAAAAGATGCTTACCTCTGCATGAACACAGCTAAGGAGTCTAAGAAGTATTTTCACTTCCATGTAGGAATCAGTCATTATTACTTCAGTCCTGTTTCATTTGGAGTCATCATTGTCCAAAGGGTGTTCACAAAGTGTGAATCACTAGTTGCTGCAAGCCAGGGGCTGCAAGGGGCAAATATTTTCTGCTCTCTGGATGATTGGCTTCTGGCTATTCCCTCACTGAACAGTCTGACCTCTGCTTGGGAGTCTGTATTTAATCTCATTCAACCTTTAGGAATCATAATGAATTTCGCTGAACCTATCTCTGCTGCTCACTTCCATAGGCTGCAGTCTGGGTACAGCCATATGTAGACCGTGTCTACCTTTCGAAAAAATCCAACATCTCCAGCACCTGTTTTCACAGCTCACTCAGTTGCAATCTACCGCAGTCTATCTTTGCCTCAGAACCTCGGGATTAATGGTGGCAGTCCATATGGTACTTTCCTTCATTGGTATTGTAGTGCATAGTAGGCACTTTGAGTACAGTGGTCACAGATATCAGACCTCACGATATAGCAAATCAAGCTTGCTAGAATTGGCAAATCTCATCTGCAACTGTGGATGTATCATTGCAGTCTGTTATGAGTGAGTTCATTACAAATTCCCATTCTAATAGTTCAGTCACCACAGATGCCTGTGCTGTAGGATAGGAGTGACATCTTTGGGACCACAGGTTCTGAGTTATTCCACTGCTGATGTGCAGTTCTGCCTTGGAAACTGATATTGCACTTGCATTACGTCACTTTTTGTACAGAAATATTTAATAAGATCACTATAATTAATGAGGTGGATACATTAGCTGGCCGTACTGATCTCTCAGTACAGGATAACTAGGAATTAATAAAGCTATGAACAGGTGTTCAGTTTTGCAGACTTAGGTTCCTAGATTAGTACTAGGCTTACTGCCCTTGTAGGCCATTTTAAGCCTAGCCAATTACTTCATGTGAGAAGCAAACCCTGCACCTTGTGTTTGTAAGGTAAACACTTTAACTATTATGCCAGCTCCCCCACCTTAACGCACTTAACCTTTCTGTTTTTTAAAATATTGGGCCACATTTTCAACATGCTATGAGTGCAATTCTGTCTGAAATACTATATCACTGGCATTACTTAAATTCTTGTAGGGATTTTATGTTGTGATTGTGAAATCATCATCATGTCCAGACTGCAGTTCATTGTTTATCAGTAATCCATGGCAAGTTCTCCAGATGCCATTTAGGAGAACCACTCATAAAGTATGACACTGTTGTCATGCCATTTTATCCCGATATGTGGTGATGGCTGGCACATGCAAAATCATATTTTGAGATGGACTTGTACAGTAACAATGTCATAAATCATGAGGTGGGTAAATGGTGCACGGCCTGAAAATGTGATTCATAATTATTGATATTTGCTAACTGTATTGATGTATGTTTAATTTCTGAATGTTTGCTAATTGTTTTTCTAGTAATATGTCATCATAAAACACATGGAATACTGGCATCCTCAGCAATCGATTAAGACATGAACTATCATTCCTCAGTCACAACTTTTGAGAACACCCTGTGTGAATTCATGCCAAAGTTATCAAAAACAATGTTTTTGCGTTGGGGACTTGCTCACCTTACCTAAATATAGTGACTGCATGGTCATACAACAGTGTGGGAAAAAACCCATCCCAGTGGAGTGTAAAACAGTCCCATACAAACAGTGGTACCGCACTACATAGTTTACAGTAAGAAGAGTTATAGGAGTAATAAAACTGAGAAAGTATGATCAGGAAGTTAGAACTCAAACATAATACCCATGATCAGCGTTAGGAAAAATACAATATTGTCATCTGTTAGTTGTAACTTCGAAAAGTATGGAAATGTCATTATTACAGTAGGTTCACATTACGTGGGTTGTATACATTGAGCATGCTGTCCACTTGTGAAATCATTTATGAGTGTAGAAAACACTCTGTCCTTCATGTGGTTACTAGTAAAGAAACTCCTCTTTGTCCAAGATGCAATAACACTGAAGATGATTAGCTGATTATATGAGTTCAGGTTGTGCAGAGGCTAAAATTCCTACACTGATGATACGGAAGGGGTACTATTCTCACTTGAAGACAATTTGAATTTCTTGGAGATGTGTAGTTATTGACACCATTCGATCTTCTGTCGATGAGGAGTCAGTGCTGTGCTTCTAAAGTTGCATCTGGTAATGTGAGACCCACACTTTGCAGAATGGTCATGCTTGGTTGGGAATAAGCATGAACTTCAAATAAGAAGGAAACACAACCTATGATGAAGAACATGTACTAGAAGGGAGAAAGTGATAAAAATGGAACATGCCTGGATAAGCATGATATGCTTGGCTTGCTTTGCTTTTACTGTTTCCTTTTCGTTTGTTGACTGGGCTGTGATGTGTATGTTAGGATGTTTTTCCTTGCGGGCTTCAGCATGAAGTTGGGAGAAGTCTGTGAAATGATCTGGAAAGGAAACAGAAGAATGATTTATCTGCAGGGCAGGGCTGGAATAACAAGGGGGCTGATGAGGCTACAGCTCCAGTCTCAGATGTAAGAAATAGGCCCTGCTGATTCTGTTGTCACTTTATTCTGAAATCTTGTCCTATTGGCACACCAAATAAAAAGACCTTCTATAATGTTCATCTCCAGGCCCATGGACCCATAATTCAGCGCTGCTGCAAAGTGGCCTGAAAGGTTCATTCCAGAGAGGGAAAAAAGATTAAACCCGAACCAAGAAAAAGGAAACCTTAATTAACAATAAGGTACACACAGGTCTGGTTATGCTTAACTGTTTGAAATTCAGTAAAAGCAACCCTTTGCTGTTCAACAGTGCTGTGGATAGAGTGTGGTTAGAAACAGAAGATTGATTGGTATCAGTAACTACATCTTCAAGAAATTTGAACTCTGAATTGATTTCAGAAAAGATGGTTGTAATGCTGGTATTAAATAGCCTTCCACCTTCAAATAAAGTTGCCCCAAATTTGGAAAATTTTAAAAATGACTTAAAATTTTATTTTTAAGAATGAGCAACAGCTGTATCTTAGCTGAGTAGACATAGGATCCTTCGCTTCATCTCTGGAAAACTGAGTGTGTGTGTGTGTGTGTGTGTGTGTGTGTGTGTGTGTGTGTGTGTGTGTGTGTGTATGTATATGACTTCAGTGTATTCTCCTCACAGAGTAATCTTAAAAACTTGAATGTTTGCTGTCTCCCAGAACCAGCCACATCCGATATTTCCAAGACTGGAAAGATTGCATTTTAAGATCCAAGTTCTGACAACAAAATCCACGGTTAACCTATATGCTGCCTTGTTCCTTACCCCTTCAGCCCCTTCCCCAGACATATACATGCAGAACAAGGTTATATCATAAAGCAATACATGACTTCATGACTCAGAATGTATCATAGTCAGACAGCATTCCCATGGTTAAATAAAGAATCAAAAACACAGAATGGCGGTACATTATAACTGTTACAATAATAATGTTGGGGTGACAGTGGTGAGATTGCTGTCCTGAATATTTTTTGTCATAATTTCATTTTGCAGTAGTAAAATCTGCAGATTTAATATTTCACGAGAGGATTTTACTTTAATTACTTAACTGCTGTTATTAAAACACATTTATCATTTGTTACAGGCCATGAATGCCCCCCCCAAAAAAAAATACTTGATGCAGAATGTTTCCTCTTCTGCTTCTTATTTTCTTTCAACACATTTTTAACAAAAGTATCAGTATTAAGTGGCAACTCTTATTGTCTTCATTAAGATTGTAGAGAGGGAGGTATAATCATCTTTAAGGCACCAACATTTGTTATCAACCTTGTAGTCTTTTTTATGCTTGTCTACCTAAATTGTCAGTTTATAACCTTCCCTTTTAAATTCTTGGATCAGGATAGTGGATTAAGGCATTTGGAAGAAGGTTGTTTAGTAAATCAAATTTTTACAGCAGTGCATCAGAATTTGTCACAGCATGCTAGTAAAATTGTTATTCATTCATTTGTTCATTCTCCTATTAGCTGCGTATTCCAGTTCAGTGTCATGGCAAAGCCATGGCCTATCCTAACAATCAGTAGGCATAAGACAGAGAAACTAATCATGAATGGGTTGTGAACCCATTGAAGGATGCAGCATCACTCAGGGGCAATTTGATTTACTGACAGCAGTCAGTGTGACTGATATTAGTACAAATTCACATCAGTGACATCCACTTTCAGCAGCCCTTTACCCGTAATTGAGTTTGTGTAGCCTTCCCACATGGAGAATGCAGAGGGACTTGCCCCTACTGCAAAATAAATAAATAAATAAACTAAAAAAAAAAAAAATTAATATAAACTTCATTATTACAGTTTCACTGATGTGGCTTTTTACTAATGGCAGTTGCACTGATTAGCAGTAGCAAATCAACATGTATCCACCCTCTTACACATGTCATGCATACCTATGGATATTTTATAAGACAGCAAACTAGAACGATAGACGTGTATAACAATTTGATTGTGAAAGTCACATCAACAAAAAAAATGCATAAATATTACAAAAATTCATCCACCCAAAGAGCTTGAAAGAGAGACATACTTTTAGTTGGCTTTTGAAGGTTACAGTTGTATTGCAGTTTGCAACCAAGCCAATTATACAAAAGTTGTGCTATGTAGGCAAAAATTTTAGAGCTAGAAAATGGAATCCTCACTCTGTGTACCTTTAGTAATCTGCCACCATCCAATTTATAGATGATCAAAGCAGTAAGGATGCACTGGATATTTTAGATAAGGTAATATATGATCTTGTGGAACCAGATAGACATGATGCATGCCCTTGTAGGTGATCTCCCACCACAAAAAGAACCTTGGCCATGACTGTAGTACCAGTAATACGGGCATAGCTTGTAGCCAAACTCAGTACTCAGATGACAGCCATCTGGATAGACTGTTTCTGAGAGAACATTATACTTGCCGAGTTTGAACATATTGTAGAAGGGCAAAAGATAAAGTGTTTTCAGTATTATACCAGGGCCACCCTATTTTTTAAGATACCATTTTACTGGTTACAATAAAAAAATCATTAATAGACTATTATTGTTACATGGATTGTTATCAAATGTTCTAAACAGAGAAAAGAGGTTATACTTTAGTTAGCTACCATAAACTATTGTAAAAACAGTTGAGAAAACTAGAAATATACCCTGAAATATCATGTTACAACTTTTAAGATATTCTTAAAAATGTGCAAGAAAGTCTGTCATGATTTAACCAGTCTTGCTGCTTAGTTTTACTGTTTTGCTTCAAGTATAGACATTAGCTGTAGTGAAGGGAATTTTTTACATATTTGATCCTTGACTTAAAAAGTGAATAAAAAGTGTATGCCAGTGGCCAGGTTTATGTTAGTAATAGATTTATGCAGTGGTAAGGCAAGGTAACAGATTCCATGGTTTTGCTATGCAGCGACCAAACGTTCTGTTCACTAATTTATTTCTAGCCATCATGATTACCTCAGTGCGTTTTGTTTGCAAATCTCACATCTTTGTTGGGAGTGAACCATTTCATGACACTGTAGAAAGAAGGGAAGGGTGAGTTTGTAGTAGTTCATGAGCTAGAAACATTTGGGCTGTTTTAATTCTAATAGGTAATTCAGGCTAGTCCAGCCTATGAGTTCTCAATCAATGATAAAGGTGGTGTATATCTCCTATGGTATAATAGTCTTTCTGGGGGTGATTATTGACATCATATTTGTTTTGCAGGTGAGAGAACAGATTGATATATTGGACTTGATAGTAATGTAATTTAGGTAGAAGGATGCTGTTAGCCACTTTTATGCAGGCATCCGAAGTCAGGAATTTCATATACCAGTATAGCAGTCCAATCTGTTGGTGTGGTTTTTATGGAGCTGTAATTTGTAGTTCTAATATCAGTTTCTAATAAACTTGAACACATACTTGCTTAGTGCTCGTAGCCTCCCCTGTGTCCATTCCAACCCAGAATGTTATTTTTAGCTGGACAGGGGTGGGAGTGTTTCTGTAGGGCTGCTACATGTTGTTTATGAAGATGGAGAACAGTAGTGTACCAAGCACTGACCTTTGGGCCACTCAATCAGTACAGATGACTGTCTTGATCATTCTGTAAGACTGGTTTTGAAGTTAGCTAGAGCATCATAGAAGGGAATTTGGATCAATACCCACCTGAAAGAGGTCATTTAGTAATTCAGCAATCCACCTTCAATATTCCTGTAATTCATCTCGGGTAGCAAATATTAGGTCAAATGTTTGTTTGTGCAAAACTCTCGGAGTTATAAGAACTGAACTCACTTTCTTTAAGGTTGTCTGTCTCGAGAAAGCCAATATGTTACATATGGCCTCACTATAATGAGTAGCAGCTGCAAATCTGGCAGTGGAATTGTCAGTGCCAGTTAGCTTATAAAGTAGACCGTGATGTAGAATGAGCAGGAGCATTCCTCTGTATCTGAGTCTGGTTAAGTTGTTAATCCTGTTAACAAATGATTAAATTTAATTTAAGAGTTCTGCTGTGGTAGTAGTATTATGTATGTCTGATGTAAGGTATGTTTTTAGTCTATATAGGATTCCAAGCTGGAAATAAACTTGAGGAAGTGAGACTTTGCTTTTTGAAAGCCTTTTTCTGCATGTCTGTTTCTTTTCCTTTTATTCATAGTGAAAAAAATATTTTTTAATAATTTAGCAGCTTGGTGTGAATAATCACACTGGCTTCTCCTTAGCTTCACTGTTGGTGATGAGTGTTTGTAACGTAGAAAGTTAGAATTCAAGAAGATGCATGGGTTATTCATTGTCATTGGATAAGGAAATCTCATCTGACTATTAGCTAGAAAAGTTTATTATTATCACAGTGCTTGATATTTTCTTTTGAGAGCATGTTGAATACTCATATTTGACGTCTAATCATACCAGGGCATTCATTTTTAATAAGTGTGAAATAGTTTAATTCTGATGGTATGTTATTATGGGTCTATATTAGATGCACAAAAAGACTTTAGCGCGAACGCTCACATGAGCGAAAATGCCGGGAATTGAAACCGTGATTGTGGGGTCGGTGTTACAGTGAGGAGTGGGATATTTTCCCTTTCTTCACTGTAGTGCGACCTTGGAGTTAGAATATATATTTAGCGGGGGGTGTGGGGGGCACAGCCCCCCAAAACAGCAATTTCGATTACAGGCATTTTCGCTCATGTGAGCATTCGCGGCAAAGTCTTTTCGAGTTTATAATGTAGACACGTTATTGTAAGTCCTCTTGTAAATGTAATTTACAACCAAAGCAAAATGATAGTGCTGTAAACTACCCAATTGTATAACGAACTAAGGTGTTGTGTGTAAAATGTAGTGCACTCATACTGAAAAAGGTTTGCTAATGTCCAAGATAAATAATTCAGTATGTATGACTCTGTGCATGAATCCTACATTGCGGACCTCAAAGAAGTCAAATGCTGTAGTTATATACATTTATGGATATTAGGCCATGTTTGCTTATTTCATTTTGTTGTAGGAAGAAATCTAACTTTGAATTATTTGCAGCAGATAATTGCTAATTTTCCTGTTTTGATACTCCCAAGTCAGCACAGTTCTGGAAACTGTCTAGCTTCCGTACTTGAAAGTCTGCATGCCTCCTGGCTGTATTACACACTAAGATAAGAGGGTATACCAAACTCCTGCACTCTCTAATTCTTTTATGCCACTTGCACAGTTCAGGTCTTGATCTTAATATCTGTCAAATGGAAAGTACCTACATTTCATGCTTAAACTGTTGAATCCTTCTAATAGTTATTAGTGTAATCTGAACAAAAGCAAGGACCTGCATAACTACTCTTTGCAATATCTGTGAGAGGTGCACAAGAAGAAGTCTGTCACAAGTACCAGTCCAACCTTTCGCAGAAGGTAGTGAGAGAAGTTTGAGACAGTCTTTTCTGTGTGTAAGATGTTATCCCTGGAGGGTGGTAAGTGCAGGCACTAGAGGAAGAAGAAGAAGAGTTGCTTGCAGAAGCACACCATCATGGAGTATGGCTGATGCCTGTGAAAAGTTCCATGCAAAGCCTCTTATGACCAAGTACCACCTCTAGCATGCAGCACTATGGATGCCAGATTCCCATTATGCAACACTGAGTACCTTACCTCATATTTTGGGTGAAGAGGTCATTCTCCTATGGAGCTTGGGGAGGAAAATTTTCCCATTTTATTATTCTACTCTGTATGGCGGCCACGGTGGTGTAGCGGTTAGCGTTGCCGCCTCACAGCAAGAGGTTCTCTGTTTTGATCCTCGGCCAGGGTGCCTTCTGTGCGAAGTCTGCATGTCCTCCCTGTGGTCATATGGGTTTCCTCCGGGTGCTCCGGTTTCCTCCCACATCCCAAAGACATGCTGTAGGTGGATTGGACACACTAAATTGGCCCTAGGCGTGAGTGCGTGCGTGTGTGTGCCTTCTGTAGAAGGTTGGGCGCCGGGCTGGCAACTCGACACCGTAAAACTCCACTGCCAATCATGAGCGGACAGTGATCTGCTGTGGTGACCCCTAACCGGGAAAAGCCGAAAGAAGAAGAAGAAGATTATTCTACTCTGTATCATCTCCTATCTTCTCTTCAAAAGAGTCTGAGTCTTTGGGTGAGAAGAAAGGTGAGCAATCATAGCTTATTCTTCTCAAGGACTCTATCCTGAAAAAATGGATTTTGTGTAATTAGGAGCCCTCTGTTTTAGCCCCATATGTTAATGAGAATGTTGATGTCTTCCAGAAATCTCTGTCAGTATGGAGTGACATCCCGACTAAGCATCCCAGACCAGATTCTTCTGTGATCATATTATTTCAACATAGATCCCCAGTGTTCACAGTACCTTCTCAGTTTACCACCAGATAAAGTGTCAGGATGTGCAAGTGATGGTAATTCCTGTGACACTTTTGAATTTAGGTTCTTGAACTATCTTTCCCTGTCCCACTTTCAGTCCTTCCTTATGAACCGTGTTCTAAAAAGCTGATAAAGCTCCCTGATTCTCACCGGAAAAGACTTTTATGATGGTTTATTCAGTGCACTTTATCATTGTCCACTGCAGTTTAGACTGTACTGCTGCTGTTCTGATGTTGTGGATGTGACATCAAGCTTAGGAGTGTGCCTACATTGGATGGCACAGCTTAGGCAGTCCTCTTTTAAAGATGACCTGAGCTTGGCCATTATAGATTCCCCTTTCCAGAGGGATGTCTTCCTTGGTCACATATCCCAGAGCCTGGTAGAAGACCATCTAAAAGAGGAAACAGGTGTTGATCATCAGGGAGGATCTCTATGATGCCATTTATATTATTTCTCTTCTTCTGGACCTCTCCATTTACCTAAGAAGAAGGGTGAGGAGGGATCCCAGAGTGTCAGGCATTGTTGAACCCCAGCTCTGTCAGTGAAGTTTCCCATAAAGTAGACTGCAGATGCAGCAGTAGGACTACCTGTTGTGGAGTTGATTTTAATACTTTGAAACTTTTAGATTTTTTGATGACTTGTTTTTTTATTTGTAGAGGACATATGGGTGAATTTTCATCATTTATGGAGCAAGTTAACAGAAATTTGCATGGGTTATAATTCACTTTTAAGTGTCAGAAGAAGGCTATAGAATTTCTTGATGTTGAATTTTTTGTTGATGAGCATGGCAAAACCCGTTTTAGACCTTTTCGTAAACCCACTGCTGTCAGTAACTTTTTACATACAAGCAGTATGCATCCACTACACCCAATTAGCTCTATTTTTGTGGGTGAATTTAAACATATTTTACGTAATACTTTTGAGGATAAGCTTAAGAATATAAAGCTTAATGAAGTAACAGGAAGATTGTTGATGAGGGGTTATAGTAGACAGGTGTAGGATAAGGCTATTAAGAAAGCATACGGTGGCGGTAATGTGAATAAGGATAGGTTTGTGATGTATGACAGCAGTGAGTCTTGGAGGCTAAATGATTTAAGAGAGGAACATTGGAGTAACGGATCAGATGTGTTAGATCTGTATTTTGTAATGAAATATTCCCCATTTTCAGATATTTTGAGAAAGTTGGTAATTGAATCATGACATTTTGTACATCGGGATGAACAGCATAGAGGTTTATTTCCTGGATATGTTAAATTTTCTTATGGAAGATATTTAAATCTTAAAGAGTTATTAAATGCCAGGCAGGTTGGTATAAATAGTGACAGGGTGGGTACTTTCTGCTGTAAGCATTATTTGGTATGTAAAAGGTTGAAAAAGCTGACAGGTAATTATATTAATGAAAGGAAATTTGTTTCTAGGAGAGACTTTAGTTGTAATTGCTGTGGGGTGATATACATATTGGGTTGTGGGTATAGTAAGAATGATATGTGGGACAGACGAAAAGAATGGTGAAAATCGGAGTTTTGGAGCACTTGGCCGATATTAGGACCTATTGTTTCGGGCAGAGGCTCACTTACAGAGCCCCTGTTAGCTTTCTTAACATTCTATTTGAAACCCTTATTAGGAATGATCTGGTCTTGTATCCACGATACGACACAGTTCCATAAAAATTATACCAGATACACAATTGGATCTCCACTGGCTTCTGTGTACTCTAGATGTGACTGCTTTGTATACCAATATTCCTCACTGGGCTGGATACAAGCTTTACAGTAGTGGTTAAACAAAGCTGAGCTCTATCCACCGGGTTTTAACACTTTGTTGGTATGCATGGCAGAACATGTGTTAACAAAAAATATTTTTTACTTTCGAGGTGAGTGTTTCTGGCAAACACAAGGTACGGCTGTGGGGGCATCCTTTGCCCCAATATATGCTGATTTATTCATGGGTTACATCGAAGAATATCTCATTTATGATGGTAATCATAACATCTACTTGGGGGGAATAGATATCTGGAGAAGATATCTCGATGATTGTTGGATGGTGTGGCGGGCGGACAAAGCATTTCTATTCGAGTTTGTCCAGTACTTAAATGACAATAAATGAGGGATTGAATTCACATTAAATTGTGACTTCAAACAAATTAATTTTTTGGATGGCACAGTTATTAGAAATAGGGATGACACCTTGGATTCACATGTTTTCCATAAATATCCCCAGTATAATAGTCTGTTACTTGCCGACAGCTTACACCCGGGACATATAATCAAAAACATCCCCAAGTCACAATTTTTACGGATGAAACGTATTTGTTCCACCCCAGACACCTATGAAGTGTATAAACAGGACTTAAATCATAGATTTCAAGCCAGGGGGTATAAGAATAAGGACATCTTATCTGCGGATAAATGGGCTGCTAAACAAGAAAGATCAACCTTGTTAGAATATCAACAGAAAACTAATCTGAATGATGAAGTTGTCAGGTTTGTTACTACATATGGGCGAAATATTAACATGCTCAGGGATACCATCAGTCAAAATTAGAACATATTATTAGCTCATAAGGACTTGAGAAATATATTAGGTTCCAGGTGCCAATTTGCATATCGCAGGGGATGTATCTTGGGCTCTTATTTTAATCATTACAAACTCAGACTGGTAACACTCAAACACAATTAACAATGACCGGGGACAAACTGATTGGTTCTTATGCATGTGGCCACTGTTCATTTTGTAAGCATATGCTAAAATCTAAGCAGTTCACCAGTAAAAATACAAGTCAGGTTTATGACATTAAATTCTTTGCTAATTGTAGCACAGACTGGCTTATCAATTTAGCTACATGCTTTTGTTCAGCTTTTTATGTTGGCCAAACCTCACGCCCACTGAGGGTCAGGATGTCTGAACATTTCAGTGACATCCGTAACCAACGACGCTCTAATGCCCTATACAGGCATACTATTAAGCACCCATCAGCCAGATTTAATTTTTTAGTTATAGACAAAATATGGGGAGATAGAAGTAATAAGCAGGGATGGCATGCTTTATTGAATAAGAAAGAGAAAGGTTGGATCATTTTCAACTGGTTTGAATGACCATTTCTAATAATAGATGGGTTTTCGTGTTTGATTGGATGATTAATTGATTGTTTCTGTATATATATTGACATGCTCAGAGGTTTATTATACTTGTCACTGAAGAAGGCATCATTGCCGAAACTGGTTTGACTGGATTTATCTGTTTGGGGTGCCACAATAAATAATTTTCATATTCACTCCTTTGGTGCTGGCCTGTTTTTTGATATTGCTACATCAATACTCCTGCTGCTGAACATTTCCACCTGGTACATGGAGGGTCTGATGAAACTTTGTTTTTTGTGTGTTAGGTCAGCCCTATAATATGAGAGGGGGTCATTTTATTACAAAGGTATTAAGGTTGGAAAGTAGGATGGTCATTAACTTTGGCACACTTTTTCCAAGGGGTCTTAACCTTGAGGTTAATTTGAATGTATAATCCAACTTGAATGTATGATCCAGCTTCCTTTGAACTGCACTGAGGGATAAAATTTTGAAGTGTTAATAGAGGTAAAATGTTTTGTATAAGGAAGTTGATAAATACTGAAACTATAAAAAGTTTTAACATGTAAATATAAAGTATTAGAGTTTGACTTTGTAATATTGATGTGTATAATGGTTTGAAATGGTTATAACCAATCAGTAGGGGGCATTGTTGTATATAAGGAGCTGCAATGTGTTTGTAATTTAACCTTGAAGGCGGAATGCCAAGGTACCAGATATTTATAAAGTGAATTCAGTTTCTCATATGCCGTGGCTCGTTTTTTTTTTTTTTTTGGTTTGTTTTGTGTGTTATTTATTTATAATTTTGTTTTATGTATGTCGTAAGATCTCTATGATACAATTTATATTAGTCCTCTTCTTCTGGACCTCTCCATTTACGTAAGAAGAAGTCCCACCCATAGGGTGAGGAGGGATCCCAGAATGTCAGGCATTGTTGCATCCCAGCTATGTCAGTGAAGTCTCCCATAAAGTAGACTCTGCAGATGCAGCAGTAGGGCTACTTGTTGTGGAGTTGATTTTCCTACTTTGAAACCTGGAAGAATCATAAACAAGGGACCATTGGATTCTGGACTTGCTGTTAGATGGCCATGTTTTAGAAATCTTAGGTCCTTCCCCAGCATGAGCTTTACTAAATTAGTTGGCAGTCTCCACACAACTCCTGGAACAGACCCAGACTCTACTCTTCAAAGGAGGTGTAGAGCCTTTTTCTCCTTAGTAGAGAGGCAGAGGTTCTATTCCTGCCTCTTTCTTGTTTCAAAAGGAGCAAAAGGTCCCTGCCTTATCATGGACCTGTGTGATTTCTGATATGTCAGCTTCTAGATGGTAGTTTAATGGGGCATTATGACTTTGCTGCATTAGGGTATGTGGATATGCTACTGTATGGGACTGATATCTTTTGATAACTCAGTGTCTGGTGTTCACTTTTGAGGTTCCCTTACTTCACTCTATGTAAGCTTCTCTTTAAGTATAAAGTGTTTTTGTTTTTTCCTCAATACGCGGAGTATTTACCAAGGTGATAGCTATTGTGACAGAAGCATTTCAGGAAAAGGAACTTCTTTATTTCCCTTCCATGGATGACCAACTCGTAGGGTCTCCAACAGAGCACTTTCTCGTAGCAGTCCTTGCTTGGATCCTCATGTTCTTGCATGTTTTGGGGTTTACCATAAGCTGGGAGGGACTTTTCCCAGCACTGAGCATTTCCTTCCCCAAGGCAGAGTTGGATACTTTTCAAGGTATGAGGATGCAGAGGTAACTGGAAGCACTGACATCTCTGCTTAGTTTGGGCCTCTTAGCAGCTTTTGTCTTCATAGTCCCATTCATCCATTTGTAGATGAAAATGCAGCATTTGACAGCAAGAAGTCAATGGCTGCAGAGTCATCACATTCTGCTGGGCTTTCTTCTAGATTTAGATTATTGTGAGTGGACTTTAGAACAGTGGATTCTGCCTTACAGTCTTATTGTGGGATTGTCCTCATAAAGTCAAACCAGTCTCCGTCTTTGATGATGGAAGCTTTGATGATTGGTTGGCAAACCCATCTAGCTTCTGGTTTATTACAAGGAAAATATACATCTTGTAAATAACTTGCTGGGAGTCTCACTCACCCTTTGTCTGTTTATGATGTCTACCAGTTCCATTGAAGCAGGTAGATTAACAGTAGTCTTATAGGTAAGCTGAGTGAATTCTGAGATGCATGCGGCATCTCCCTACTTCCTATAAGTCTCCAGTGTCATGGCAGCATTAGATGTGAGTGTCATTGCTCATTTGGATATTCTGATCACTGTGACTATAGCACTGACATGACTACACAGAGAAGTGTTCTCGCCTCTGCTACTGGGCACGATTATGTAATCTTTTTCATTTAGGTGCAGGGATATGTTTTGTGCCTCTTTGTCATGCTCATTATGTTCCCAAGGTATCTGGCATTTAACACTGTTTAGTAGGGGGTATATGTTTATTTCTTTGCTTTGTTACTGGATAACTGTGTAGGTAACTTGACCCAAATGGTCTTTCTTAGGCATGAATCAAACATTCAGGGAAAACAGTAATTCTTTTGTATTTTTATAGCTGGGAATATCAACATCTTGACTGACAATAGACTCTGAATTAGTGCTAACTAATTATGGGCATGTTAGTAGTGAGTAGAAGGGCGACACTTTGTATTACTTAGCCTACAGTTAGAATATGTTTTTACAGCAAGTAGGGAGTTTCTGGTTCAACATGTGCACATGGACTTGAGTTTCAGATGCATCTTCAATTCTCTCCTAAATCTCAGTAGAGCTTCAGAATATCAGCTTCCATTAGGAAAACTATTCAAAATTAGAATTGTGGATCCACAACAGAAAAGGCATTGGCCAAGGAAGGGGCAGTGCAGTTTACACAGTGGCTTGGGGTTGATTACTTGGCTGAAATAAAACTGTTGTGACCACAGCTCAAGCACACAGCAGGGAGGAAGCCACTTCTTGTGAAGAAAAGATGTGCAGCCTGTGGCTTTGATGCACTGCTTTCACCGGCAAACAGTCACACTACTTTTCTCGATTAGCTGTCAGGCAGTAGAAGGCTCATGTTGCCCAAAGTCACTGAGTACTTCTTTTCAGAAGAGAGACATACCTTCTGGTCACAGGAGGCTTTTAGAAAGCTTTTTGTAATAACTGATGTCTGGATAGAAATATTAAAAAATAACTCTGTAATACTGAGTTTTCAGTAATATCCTTTTTGTGTTGCTTGCCCTAAACGTTTGACATTTCCCCCGTTGCATGAAATAGCTTCTTTCTTATACCCTGATATTATATCAACCATATTATCTTACAGTAACATTTAAAAATTCACAACTGAAACTTTTGTGAGCCCACACATCTGGAAGGAGGATTTCTGGCATCTGTTTTACAATACATGATATCGCATAACTAGAAATATGTGGTGATCAAATAAAGGTCAAATAAATGTGCTTTAATTTTGGTTCAGGTGCTCAAAATAGGTTGGAATGCAGGGAGACAGAAGCAGAAATATATAAGAAATTGTTAATCAAAATCTGATCTTAAAAATGCAGTAAAACTTCAATCTGTGCTTTAAAATACATTTTTGTGCTAATTTTGATAATCTAACATATTTCACAGTATTCATTTGCGGTTGGCTAAAAATGGGTATAAAACCACTATCAGAATGATTTTATTCTCCAAAGATGCTCATGTTGTATGTTATCTCTTGCATATGAAAGCAAACTTGAAGTTACGAGTTTCTGTTTGTTGTCACATCAGTCAGATGATTACATCAGCCACTAGTTCTGAAAGAAACAACTGTGGTTTCATTATATTAGTAGTTATTGCCCTTAGATCAACATTGCACCCATTTCTGGCGTCTCAAAGCTGAACTCATGACATGACACATCAGTAGGGAAATGCCATGAATGATTTTAGTATGCGTCAGTATTATCTCTCATTGCTAAAGTCACATTCTCATAATGTGTGTGCATTATGGCAGCCTTTTTGCTCTTGTTTCTTTGAATCTTTTTCAGTGGTCAATCAAGTATCAGCAGGTCTTAAATGGTGCAAAGAAGCATTAGAATTACAGTCACAAATAGGACATAATATTCATCTGGCCCTAGTTTACAACTGCATGGTAATGGGGAAAAGTAGACGTCACAGCATATGCTACTAAAGTATTTTTCACTGACATCACTGTTAGATGGTTGTCAGTTGCCTGCAGTCTTCCCTGCTGAGCTTCTGCTGTGGCAAAGGATGAAATCAGAGCACAGATTGTACCCTGTATACTGCCCAAGTTATCTACTTGCCTTACCAGGAGCAAGTAGGTGTAGGTACCGGCTGTCAGGTTTTAACATCACCTCACATCATATACTGTTTATTTAGGTAGATGTTTTCCTGTGGGTATTTAAAACAGCCTTATAGCAGATCAGTCATAGAACAAATTAATTTTGTTCTGTTCATCGCATTGACAGGATTATTCATGTCCAAATCACAGAGGTGTAAGTGTTCACACACAGCTGGGGTAGGGCTACACCCCCTAATTTGTATGGTAATTTTATGCAGTACATACAGCCCTTGTTCCTCAGATACAGTAAGAATAAAACTAGCCTTACTCTGGCACCTTCAGTCCTAGTCAGGGGGACTCTGAGAAATCAGATTCTGTTAACTGACAGCCTTAAGTGATGGATGCATTAACAAAGGGATGAAGCCATTAGTTTTGATTAAGGGGAGAAGCTACAGTTCCAAGTTTTCCAAATAAGAGGCAGTTACTCAAATTTGAGCTTCTGTGGCCATTATATGCTTACCAACATGTCACTGTAAGACTGAGACATTTAGATTAAGTAAAATGTTATCATACTTTTATACAAAGAAGGAGGGGTATATTGGGTGGAACCAGATTAGAAATCAGTTAGGTAACCTGAAGTAAAAAGGAAGACCATTTTCACTGCAAAGAGACACTGTCTCTGATTTAGTTGAGTGTCACCAAGACATGGTTTCATTGTCCAAATTATGAAGCAGGCCTAAAATATACGTGGTCAGTTCAGAATGTTCTTGGATGGCCAAATGTTCTATAAAGAGTTAGACACATTAAAGCGGAATTCAGCAAACAAAATAATGATGATGATGATGATAATAAAACACTAAAGAAAGTGAAGGCACCTCATAGAATTGAAACAGTGGCATTTATAAATGTGCAGATCTAATTATCTCTGTTTTTAAGAGTCCTCAGACTCATTTCCTTATAGCAAAGGAGAGACAACCAAGTGGATATAGTACTGCATAGTGAAACAGATTCTTGTTTCAGCATAGCCATTATCATAAGTTATTCCTTCAACAGGAATACTGACTAGCATATTAGTTTTAAAAAGCAGTATTTTGGGGGGGATTCAGAATACCTGAGAAGTATTTTCTGTTTTCCCTGTGCCACCTGTACTCCACAAGTTTCACATTTCTAGCTTCAAGAGTCTCGACGTAAGCAGGCTGCTTCACAGAAGAACAGTTTGATTTGTTGAAACTTTGTTAAGGCACAATTTATTAATTTTGCTTGGATCTGTAGTGCATTCACCGAATAGGTTTAGCTCAAAAGATGCAACCCAGTTACTGAAATCACTGTTAAATAAACCTTTACAGTGTTATTTCCTTGGATCTGGTTGCTAATAGGAATTTTGAATAGTCATGTATTTCAGTAAAGTACCTTTGTATCTGTACCAAAGAAGGACAGTACTGTTCTTTTATTTTCTATCTTTATTTTTTTTTACCCCTCCATTGTTCCCAAGCTTACTAAATGGTATAGCATTCCTCTGGCAATGAGGTGCATGGATAATTGAGACCTCCTTCCTGACAGTGTACTAAGCTCACTTTTATACTAAGCATAGCAGATATTGGCTGTTGTGCAGTGTTAACATTGCCTGATTTCATAATTAATCACTAAAGAAAGATTTATGGTGCTGTTTTGAATTAATGCATTGCAAAGCAGGCTTCAGCAGATAGTAGATAAGTTGTAAATCACAGTTTGGACTTTTATAAAGACTTCCTGTGGCGTTTTCAAGATGCTGCACAATGTGATGACTGGCTCAGATGTAGATCAAGGATACTATTGCATGAAGACCTTAGCTATTGAGCCATGTGAGATGGGCAACTTTATAGCTGCTTATATGCTTGGATACCTATCATGTCAAGTGATTTTCCTGTCTGAATGGTCTTCCTAGCATGGAATGCTTAACCATTTTGCCAAATATAAAGAAGTGACACTAACTAGTTGACCCCAATTTCGGGAGAGAATGACAGCTGTTACTTTTCTTTCAGGATGGGGAAAATCCCTTGAATCAAGGAGTCTGCTATGAACAGATGATCCATCTTGACTCCAATAAGGTTATTGACTTTCATTTTCTTTGGTCACTCAGTTTAGGTCAATATGATAAAAGTGCCTGTTTCAAGGAATGATGCTGGATCACTAATCTAGTTAAGTGACCTGTGTGGAATCATTCAGTGTGCAAGCAGATGTTTTAAGGATCTGGTTTAGGATTACAGAATGTAGCTCCTTCACAGTTTGACACCTTAAACTCTTACTATTACCAGTGTTAAATAGGTCATGGCCAAAAATGGCCCATGGTGGTAATTTTTTTAAAAATTAATAAATTAAACAAAACAAAAAACAAAACAAAACAAAAAATATATATGTGTGTGTGTGTGTGTATATATATATATATATATCAATGTGTCCTTGCTTTGAGCTGCTCCGAGCTGCTCAGTTGGCTATATAGATATTCTAGATGTCAGTGTTGTAACAGAACTATCCTTGTCTTAAATGACAAGGAAACCAAAGGGCATATAAGTAGCATTCAGGGAGGTGTCATCATCTGCAGTAGCTTTCATGAGTCTTTTTTCCTCATGTTCTTTCAGACAGCATCACTTAATCAATTAGAATTTTAACATATTACTTACCATGATATAAAAATTTCAGGTACTCACACCAAACAGTACCTCTTTTTTTTTCAATTTTTTAGACATGGAATGGCTGCCCTTCTGTGGAGGAAAACACCTGCTACAGAGTTAGTATGTACATAATTTCCAAATATTGCTGTAAGTTCTACTTAAAAAATTAAAATGAAACTTGAAAGCAGAGAAACAACCCAAAGATGTTTTTTTTCTTATTAGGAATCATTTGTCAAAAAAGCCACAATACAATAAAAAAATCACAATCTTAATTAAAAATTAAATAATTATAAACTATTCTTCATCAACTAGATAAAGTTCAGAAATGTTCTCCATCAAAATAATAAACCCAAGTTAATTTCCTACACGTCAGAAAAGGTAAACTAATAACAATAACCAAAGTACAAGTGATGTAACAGTAACAATGAAAAAAATGTCACACAGAGCTATCAATGATTGAATTGTGTCCAAAAGTAAGTCCAGCAGTTGTCATAAATATTTTACCAGAAATTAATGTCATACTTAAACTGTTAGCATATAATCACCAGATTTAGACGATGATTCTCACTTTAAATATTATGAGGAAAAATATTTCATGACAGCTGTATGACAGATTTTTTTATGGCATCATCTGATATATCTACTGTGTTTTTAATGGGTGTTTGGATTCTTAATTTCAGCTGATTTCTTTAGCAGCACAGTTTCTGTAGCACCAGCCAGTGAAGATTTTGGTGACAAATGATCAGATTTTCTCTCTCTGTCTTTCTGTGGGTAGTCATAAATTTTAGTATAGCAAGGTAGACCCCTAGTGGAGGCTGGAGGGCTTGTTACAAGCAGGTACAAGATGCCTGCAGTGGGACAGAAAGTGGAAAAAATGTACAGGCATTCTATACTGACATCATTTTAACTTCAGGGAATTGGGGCTGGTGATAACAGGTAAGGAATCATGTATTTTATTTATTTTTATTTTGTTGATAATAAAAAAGCACAGCCTTCTTGAGTGATGGCCTCATATTTTCTTTTAAACAATTGTCATTCATTCCAGCATTACATAAATTGCTCAATTCTCATCTTCCCTTAAATCTCACTTCTCCTCATAAACATTATTCTCCGTGTATTGTTTCCACTAATTCCATTTATTTCTATGCAATTTGCTCTGTCCTTTTTCTAAAGATCCCACCATCCATTCTTCATCTTTTTCTTAATTGATATGGAAATAATATTCTTTGCAGCACTCACTTTAACAAACAAAATATTGGGAATTCACATTTTGATAACAATAATGTTTCTTTCAGAACGTATCCTAAGTTTATTTTACAAGTACCCTA
Source organism: Protopterus annectens (assembly GCF_019279795.1). Taxonomy (NCBI): domain Eukaryota; kingdom Metazoa; phylum Chordata; order Ceratodontiformes; family Protopteridae; genus Protopterus; species Protopterus annectens. Next base: position 458,399,601 of record NC_056747.1, on the reverse strand, counting down.
CTTAATAACTTGAATCAGTCCCCCAGTCTTTTTTAGTGTGATCTAACAGAGAATACTTTATATCTAGTTTTTCACTGACAGATTTGCTATTAGCCAGACAAGGCTATGCACTTCAGAAAAATATATAGCTGTTTCTTTCAATAAAAGTTTAGCAGACTAAAGCCATAATGCTTCCTTGATTGGTAGTCCATTTGACCTTCTTCCTGTAGATATAGTTCTGAACTTTGCCAGGTGCAATCAAAAATATTTCCACTAAGGCCATTTGTATCTTTATTACTGTCATTCATGGTTTTCTTTATTAAAGGCACAAGGGTTAAGGTCTCCACCTCCCATGTACAAGGTGCAAGGTTCAATCCTGACCTCAGGCCAATGCCTGTTTGAAGTTTGCATGTTCTCCCTGTGTTCCTTTGGGATTCCTTCCACATCTGAAAAACAAGCTGAGTGATTCCATCTCAAATTCACCAATGAATGGAGCTGTGGGCATTAGCAGATACTGTACGTGGTTCCCTACAGGGGAAAGAGTTGCACAGACCAACTACTTTGGGCATCTACTGTGGTGCTCAGTATCCTCAAGATAGGAGAACATAGACCACAGACTGTGTGCCATGGCAGGCCACTCAATGGTGTAAAATATGGCTCTAGGTGTTGTGGTCATGTTGACTAATGTCGCCAAAATGGGTATAGGTAGTTACAGGGTGATAAGAGAGTTGAGGACCTGGCCTACTCCAGCTTACGCCAGGGACCCATGCTAACAGTGGGAGAGGTGTATGTGCCCTTATTGGCCAGTGCGTGCTCGCCATAAAGACCAGCTCTTTGGGTGAGTAAGCTACTGGCTGGCCAGTGTCTAGTCACCCAGCCTGGGTTACCTGGGATAGCTGTGTTGAGCAAAATCTGGGTGTAAAACCAATCGGCCTGACAAACATTTTCATATATTTTATTTTATTTTTATTTTACATTTGTTTACCGGGAAAGTCTGACTGGACACACATCCATTTTCAGTGGAGGCCTGGGGAGAAAAGCTCTGGATAAACTACATCAATCAAACAGGAAGAGATCCACAAGATTTAGACTATGGTTATCAAGTTATAACACAGTAAAATGTCCAAGATAACACATAGCAAACAAGATGAGAAAAGTTAACATTTAGCAGATATTTTTATGAAGTACATAGCAAAAATAATGTACATTTCCTACAACAGTGTTGATGCAGTGTTGGTGATACTACTATAGAAATCATAGAAAATTAATAACAGCTACATTCTTATATTAGCTTCAGTATTAACAGATTAAGAGATTTAACCCATTTTGTAAGTCTTTTGACGTAGAAGACTTGTCACTCAACACAGTAGTATAGCTGGGATGCATAAATATGGTACATTTATTGAGATGGTGTGAATTGGCTACACTTAAAGTAGATTCATAGACAGGACTCAGCTTGGAAGTAGATTACATGATGGTAAGTAGGAAGCTTTGCATCCTATGTATCCAAGAGACAAGATGGAAAGGCATTACAGCAAAGCCACTTGGCTTGGGGTCCAGAGTTTACTACTTAAGAAGAGGACAGGCTGGAAATGATGTGGGAATTGTGGTCAGAGAGGGGCTTCAGAAGGCAGTGAGGGATATCATCAGAATTAATGGCAGACTCATGGCAATCAGAATCCATTGTAATGATAGGGCAGTATTCATAATCTCAGTCTGTGTCCCACAGCAGGGTTGTGATAGTAAGGAAAATAGGGCATTCAGACATCAGTTGCAGGACCTACTAGATAAAGCAAAACAACATGAAATGGTATTGATAATGAGTGACTTGAATGCACATATCAGGACAGACAGAACAGGATATGGGGACTGTGTGGGTCCACATGGGTGCGGCAACAGGAATAAATATGGAAAGGCCATTCTAGACTTCTGTCTGGCAAATGGCTTGATAGTAGCCAACAGATGGTTCAGAGAGACACTCACAAGATCGCATACAAGAATGGCCAACATGCAGCTCAGGTGGACTTCCTTCTAGTAAGTAAAGGGCACTGGGTAGAATCAGTGATTGCAAAGTCGTCCCCAGTGAACCAGTGAAACAGTTGGCCCACAGCATAAACCACTGGTTGACACAATCATCTGCAATCAGTGGTCAGAGAAGGCTGTAAGGTCAACAGAGACCAGGCTGAAGACTTGGAAGTTGACTGGAGAGAAAGTACAACAGTTCAAGGAATTACTTGGGGCTCAGGCACCCCAAGAAGAGGAGGAGATAGATGGAGTTGAAGAAGAATGGCTGTACTTCAAAACAGCATATGTGAGGACTAGAGAACTGATATGTGGCCGAGCCAGGTGTGGAGATAAAGTACATAAGGAAAGCTGGTGGTGGAATGCAGAAATCCAGGAAGTCATTAAAAGAAAGGAGTGCAGGAAAAAGTGGGAGATAGAAAAGACCTACCAGGCTAGGAAGGAATACTGGTTGGTTAACAAAGAAGCTAAGAAAGGAGTTGCAATAACAAAGAACAGGGCATCAGAAGCACTCTACCAGCTTCTGTAAGGTGACTCAGTAGGTGGTACAAAGAAACTATATCAGGTTGCAAGACAAAGACAGAAAGATAAAGAAGATAGTCAGACACCCTTCGTAAGGAATGCCAGCAACAACCTGTTCACCAGTTCCCAGGACATCAAAGGCAGATGGTAGGAATATTTCCAGCAACTTCTGAATGAAGAAAACCCCACAGAAACTGCACTGGCCCAGAAACAGTCTACGATGAAAGAAGAAGAGGAGCCCACCCTCGAAGAAGTAAGAATAGCACTAAGGAAAATGAAGTCAGGGAAAGCAGCAGGCTCAGATGAGGTCACAGCAGATATGATAAAGATGCTCGGTGATATAGGGGAAAATTGTATTTATTTTTATATTTTATTTATTGACATTTGTTAACCGGGTTAGTCCAGTCGAGCCAGGGACCCATTTTAAGTGGAGACCCAAGGAGAAAAGCTCCAGAAATATTAAGTTGATAACAATGGTTATTAAAAATTAAAATAAAATAAAATCAACAATAATAATGACCATCCCTCCTGGTATGTCTAAAGGTCAGTTATCTGTGCTTTCTCCTATTAACCTGGTGAACTTGGGCATTGTGAGGCAGTGTAGCATCTGCCTCATGTACACAGACAACCCTCTCCTCTTACCTCCCAACACTCAGACTTGTGAGAGATGCACTTATATATCCAAATTGGAAGCCATGCACTCTCAAGCCAAGACTGGAATAGTTGGTTAAGAGGAGAAAGTCAGCACCTGCACCACACCACATGCAACACATAGCCCTCCAGAACACCCACCATCACAGCTCTCACATAAAAACACAAACCACACACCCACCTTCGCGGAGGCTCTCAGTAGAATTCTACCCAAACAGCAGAGACCTCCAAGGCAGAAACGCATTCGACCACCACAGCACAGCACAAACCACAAGACACATAGCTCACCTACACAGTGTGCCCCTCAACCTAAGCCCTTTAGGTAAACAGCTTGCCCAATACACTAATCATAGGTGACTCGATAGGGAGGTACACTGATGTCCCACTCAGTAGGTTGAATAAGGAGAAGGTAACAGTCAGCTGTCTATCAGGTGCCAGAATGTGACATATAACACACGCACTCAGGTCACTCCACAACAAGTACAAGTATGACTCTGTCACGGTCCATGTGGGTGTGAATGACCTGAGACACACCTCCCTGGAATACATGAAAAGAGACATGGAGGAGCTCTTGGATTATGTGGCCTAGGCAGGTATGACCCTAGCCCTGAGCAGTATCCTACTGTCGCCCATAATTATACTGCAGTACAAGCAGAAAATGATTGACTTCAACAATTGGCTAAGTTTCTGGTGTCATTCTATGGGGATCCAGTAACTGTCTGCTTGGGATGACATGACTGACAGACCTCGATGCTTTGCCAGAGATGGCCTGCATCTGTCACCCCTGGGTTTCTGGATACTGGCTAAGGCTCTTGCCACCCCTATAGTGCCTTTTTGGGCAATGTTCCAAAGACCAAATTACCACCATAACAGCTATAAATAAATGCAATCTGAGGATCATGCTGCTCAACGCTAGAAGTCTAAATCTTAAGATGCACTTGCTCAAAGCACTCCTCAAAATGGAGAACATCGACATGTGTGCTGTAATGGAGACCTGGTTTAAAGCTGCAGAAAGCACCCCTGCGCTACCAGGCTATAACTCATTCCACACCTTTTGGCCCCAGAACATGGACCAAAGCTCCAAAGGTGGCGGTGTCTCCATATTCAGAAAGGATATGCACACCTCCAGACTAGTAGCCCAGCGTAATGCATCTGAGATACTTCAGGTACAATTAACATTGAGTAAGATGGCAATTCAGGTTGTAGCCTGCTATAGGTCCCCAACCATGTCCCAAGACTCTCACTCCATGTTCCTAAGCATCCTGGAAACTGTTAGGGTCCAGCCAAACACTCTCATACTAGGTGACTTCAACTACCCCTCCATCAACTGGGAAAACTATTTATGCACCAATAGACTGGCCCAACGCTTCCTGGAATTCATCGGTTCCAATACCATGGACCAGCTCATTCTTACCCCCACTAGAGGAAGCAACATCCGTGACCTGGTTATTACTAACATGGGCAACCATTGCTCTACACTAAATAGTCAGTTCCTCTCTGGTTAGATCTGACCACAAACTAATCACCATAGAAATCCACATCTCAGCCACACCCCCCACAAAGGTAACCACCATGAAAAACCTCTCCAAAGCTGACTTTGAGCTCCTAAAAACAGAGGAGGCTAACTTCACAGCACCCATGTCAATAGAAAATAGATGCATGACTGCCGAATCATACACCAGTGCACTATACGAACATGTACACAGATGCATGGAACTAGCCATACCCAACAGAACCAAGACTCTCTCTTCCAAAAAAAGGAAGTTAATCTTGTGGTCCCCTGCCATTAATAAACTCTGCAAAAGAAGGAAGAAACTGTTGCAGAAAAAGGTGAAGTCCCAAGACTGGAAAAACACACCCTTATTAGCCTCAACAAAAAGTTGAGATCCCTCATCAAAACCTCTAAAGTCAACTGTGAAGGCACAACTGCGGCAGACACTAAAAACAACCACAAAGCCTTCTGTAGTTATATCAAGAATCTCCATGGCAATACCCTGGTTTGCTCTGAGTTACTGCACACTGGTACCTTCTATACTGAGCCAACAGATATTGTCAGCATACTGGCCGACAGATTCAGTGCCAACTGTACTTCTCTCTCCCTCCCAAAGGACCAGTCACAATACCTGAGGATTGCCAGGCACCCAGCATTACTGCAGCACAGCTTAAAACTGCATTGTACAAGGCCAAGAATACAGCTTCCATGGGACCTGACAGTATCCCTGGATGTGTCCTACATGAACTGCAAAGTGAACTGGCACCACATCTGTGTGCCCTGTTCAATCACAGCCTCATGTCAGGCTTTGTTCCTACTGAATGGCACATTGCTACAGTCATCCTGCCTGACGAGTCTGATATATAAGGCTATGGAGCACATCATCATGGACCTATTTAACAAGGATATAGGGAATCCCCAAACTCTAGATCCCACGCAGTTTGGTTTTGTGAAAGGTAGATCATGCCTGCTCAACCTGGTTGAATTATTTGAGTCAGTCACCAGAGCAGAGGATGAGGGCAAGGCAGTTCATACAGCCTACCTCGATCTGGCCAAGGCATTTGATACCATTCCCCACTTAGGAATTATTGATAAACTCACCAAACTAGGCATTGACCCCTGTATCACTAGGTGGGTTGCAAATTGGCTCACAGAAAGAACCCACAGTATAAAAGTAGCAGACTCCAAGTCAGACTGCTGACCAGTCACGAGTGGAGTTCCACAGGGATCAGTTCTGGGTCCTCTCCAGTTTGGCATCTACTTCTCAGAAGTCCAGGCCAACACGGAGGGACTCTGGCTGACCAGGTTTCTAGATGACTGCAATCTGGAAGCCATTATTAACTCCCCAGGTGATGTAGACATCCTACAGAAAGGCCTCACAGAGACCATTGACTGTTGTCGAAACCATGGCCTTAAGCTTAATGCCAAAAAATGCATCGTCATCCCCTTTGGGGAAAACTCATTTCCCACTAATTACCACATCAATGGAAGCCCACTGAACACTGAAGGCATTATAAGAGATCTGGGGACACAGGTTGATAGCAACCTCTCCTTCGACCACCACATTGCCACTGTGGTCAGAAAGTCCTTCTATGTGACACATCTCATTACCAAGGGTTTTGCATCCAGGAAGAAAGAGGTCATTATCTCTCTCTACTTTTCCCTCATTAGGCCAGTCATCAAGTATAATGCCCCATTTGGCATATACCTCACTAGATACATGCAACAGTTGGAAAGGCCACAAAAGTACCTCACAAAGAGGATCCTAGGCCTTAAACACATGTCCTACATGGACAGACTCAGAAAATTCCAGCTATTCTCTGTCTCATATCGTCTACTAAGAGGTGATCTCTGCTTTACTTACAAAGCCATGTCTGACCCAGCTCTGTTAGACATGCTACATCTAAAGAAATCCCAATCCCTCTGCACCACATGCCCCAGAGACCTCAACCTCATTACCAGAATCAACAGAACATGATGGAGGGACAGGTTCATAACCCAGAGACTGCCCATGCTCTGGAATAGACTTCCCTTACATGTCAAGCAGAGCACCTCACTGGCCCTCTTCAAGAGAAATCTTGATGAGTGGATGGGAAATAGAAAGTTCACCCCGGGGATCACTCCAGTGGCTCTACTTGATAGAGACACTGGGAGCTAACGTCGGGTGGCACGATGCCAGGGCACTTCTATGGGCTAGGCTTTGTAAAATCTCCAGGGCCATTAACCTAGTACACACCTATGAGCCTATGAATAGATAGTAACACAGAGGTCATACATATTAGCATGATTTTTAGCAATACTAACAAGAGGAGGTCAAGAGATATCATACATAGCATGATTCTAGGAGTGTAAGCATATCAACAAAGATTCATATCTGCATAAGAACAGTCAGAAATAATCAAAAATAGTCTGTACAATACAGTAGAGGTTATATTTTTAGAAGTGAGGAGATAGGAAAAAGTAGGGAAGAAGTAGAAGAAAGTGAGGGGTTAAGTAGATGTGGGGGAGAAAAGGTCATGTGGGGGTTTGACATGGGCAGGACCACGTCTTTAGTAGATGCCATTTTAGTTCTTGTTTGAATAAGTACTTTTGAGATACACTTCTTATATTGAGGGGGAGTGAGTTCCAAGCATGGGCAACAAAGTATTTATAGAGGGGCTTTCTAGTATTTTTATTGGGTTTGTATATGTCGAGGAGGTGTTTGCTGGTAGTTCAGAGGTGGCGAGGGGGGTTATACTAGGTGACTAGATTTGAGATGGAGGGGCAAGAGGAAGGGTCATTAAGTACAGAGTCTGTAATATGTAGCTGAGGAAGAAGCAATTGTTTGGAAAATTCTTCCCATTGGAGTATCTTAAGGGCAAGGCAGTGGTGAGATTCGCATGGAAGATTGAGGTAAATCGGGCTGTTTTGTGATAGGTTTGTTCTAGTTTGGTGATGAGTGATGTTTGAACATTTAGTAAGAACTGGGGCAGCATAGAGAAGACAGGGTAGGAGGAGAGACTGAGCTAGGAAGGGCTTGGAGGAGGGTGTGAGGAATTTATGGTTGTGATAGAGAAGGCCAAGTTTCTGGTGGGTCTTTTTTATACATTGTTGGATATGAGTATCAACTTTTAGTTCACCATCAGTAATTACTTCAAAATAGCTTGGTATAGCGTTCGGGTAGGATGCTGGTGTTGTTGAGAGAAGTAATAGAGAACAGGGTTTGTGTTGTGCAGGCAGTTTGGGGAGGAAGAGAAGGAGTTTTTTTTGGATTTAGTATTAGCTGATTATCAGAGAGCCATGTTTCGACAAAAGCGAAGGTTTGTTGGATGAGAGTTAGAAGTTCGGGGATGCTGTGGGCAGAGGTGATGAGAGTGGAATCATCGGCATATTGTAGAAGCGTAGAGAGGTTAGTAGAAGAGTGGAGTTTACTAGTGAATATATTAAATAGGAGGGGGGGGGCTAGTATGGACCACTGAGGAAAACCAGTATTAACTAGGAGGAAGAGAGAGAGAACAGTTTGCCAGCAGATTGATTGTTGCCTTCTGGAGAGATACCTAGAGAACCAGTTAATAGACAAAGTAGAGAGATGAAGTTCATAAAGTTTAGTTAGAAGTTTGGAGTGAGAGACAGTATTGAAGGCCTTAGAAAGATGAAGGAATAGACAGGAGATGAGCATGTTATTGTCATGGGCTTCAGACACTGTTTGGGTGAAAGAGAGTAGTGCAGTGGCTGTGCTATGGTGGGGTCTAAAACTATGTTGGGTAGGAGTAAGGAGGTTGTTGTCAAGAATGTGTTTGAGTAACTGAGTATGGATGCACGTTTCTAAGCTTTTGGATAGGGGGACAGGATAGCAATGGGTCTAAAGTTAGAGGTATCAGTAGAGTTCCCACCTTTATGTAGAGGAATAGTATAAAAGGATTTCCATATGTCAGAAACATGGGCTTCAGAAATGGAATGATTTATTAGAATAGAGACAGGGCAGGCAATAAACTGAGCAGCAGGCTTAAGAAAATGGGGGTAGTTGATCAACAGAGGGGGAACAGGGCTTAAGTTTATTTAGGAGAGATTTAATAGTGGTGATGGGTACTACTTGAAAAGTAAAAGTTTTGCTAGAATCTTTGTCATGGGGTGAAGGATGGGTGGAGTCTGAATTACTAGTTAGAGTATTCTGTGTGAGTTTTTGGATAGTGTCTATGAAATAATTGTGGAAGGTGGCAGTTTCAGTAGCAGTATTATTTGGGGATGGGGTTGGGAGTAGAAGGGTTGCCAGGGTGGAGCAGATTATTGATAGTAGTCCAGAATTTCTTTGGATTATTGCATGACCTCCATTGGTTAGAACAGAAGAAAGCTTTCTTATCCTTGTTGACTAATTTTTTGGTCATATTTTGGACCTCTTTGTATCTCTGAAGAAAGGGAGGGGATTTGTTTTTAACCCAGACTTTCCAGATACTGTCTCTTTTATTTATGACTGAGAGGGTTTGTTTGGAAAGCCAGGGGGGAAGTTGGATTTAATTCAAATTTTTCTAGAAGGGGCAGTAGATTCAAGTGTGTCAATGGACATCTTTTTGAAGGACTCTACAGCTTCATTGAGAGGGAGGTGATATAGGAAGGACCAATTAATGCTAGATAGTTTGGAGTTAAGTATGTCTGATTCAAACTGGGTTAATTTTCGACATACTCTGTAAGTGTGATCTTTTGGAAAATGTTGAGTGACTCTATATATAGTGGTTGGGGAAGGATCACTTAATGAATTAGGAAGTACACTAGGATAGTGATAGTGGTTAGGAGCTGAGGTAAAGATCCAGTCAAGTATAGGCCCAGATGTGTTGTTTTTGGCAGTTCTAGTAGGGGAAGATATGAGTTGGTGAAATCCATGAAGGTTAAGGTTGTGGGTAGAGGAAGAGGAGGTCAGTCTAAACCAGGTTAAGGTTGTGAGTAGAGGAAGAGGAGGTCATTTTAGACCAATCTATGTTAACATCCCCGAGTATAATGGTTTCATAAGGGACGTATTGAGTGAGCCACAATAGAAGGTTCTGTAGGATGGAAATGTTCTTGCCGGGGGGAATGTATATAGAGACTATGGCAAATATTTTGGAGGGATCCTGAGGGTACTCGTAACAGTGTTGAGAGAAAGGTGTATCCCAGATGACTGCAGAATAAGTATACTCATGCCAGTATACAAGCAGAAAGGGGGCATCTACAACTATGGGCAGTACAGAAACATCAAACTCCTGTCAGAATGCATGAACATTCTGGACAGGGTGATTAATAAATGGATACACAGAGTGGTAGAAAGTAAGATGGGAGAAGAGCAGTTTGGATTCAGATCAGGATCCAGCACAACTGACCTGATATATGCAGTGAGACAGATAGTTGAGAAGAAGCTAGAGATGAGGAAAAGGTCCAACTGAGCGTTCCTGGTCTTGGAGAAAGCATATGACAAGGTCTCAAGAAAACTGATTTGGCCAGTACTGTGGTGGTTCGAAGTCACAGGAACATTGGTAGAATTAGTGCAGACTATGTACAGGACCCAATGATTCAAGTACAAACCGTGTTCAGTCTCAAAGAGGGGGGTACCCAGTAGTAGTGGGTGTGCAGTAGGGTTCAGCTCTGAGCCCACTGCTGTTTATACTGGTGATGGACTATATTAGCAAACCGATCAGAGTGAACAGATCAAGAAAGTTGCTGTATGCAGACAATGTGGCATTACAAAGGGAGGTTGGCATAATGGTTAAGGTGTTTACCTTACAAACATAGGGTGGAGGGTTTGATTCTCACATGGGGTAATTGGCTAGGCTTGAATTGGCCCATAAAGACCTAATCAGTGAACCTATTAACCAGATTCTAAGCATGAACTTCAGCAAAGTTTTGGGGAATGAATGGAATGCAAAACTGAAGCACATGGAACGAAACTAAGCACATATAAGACGGTGGTAATGGCAGCAAATTGGGAAAATTAGAAGAAGTTGAGATAGAAGGGAAGATAGTGGAACAGGTTAATAGCTTCAAGTATCTGGGAAGTATTGTTGAGGAGAAATGAAATCTCAATGAAGAGGTCAAAGCTAGAATCAAAGGGGCTGCAGCCAATTCGTATAGAGTCTCAGGTGTAGTCTATGACAGAAGATTCCAAAGAAGCTGAAAAGTAAGGTGTACAAGATGGTAGTGCAACTAGTATTACTGTATGGTATAGAAACCGGGGCAATAAAGGTAGAGCAGACGAGGAAGATAGAGATGATGGAACTGAAGTTCCTGAGAAAGGTGGTTGGAAGCACACTGTGGGACAAATGAAGAAATGAAGTCTCATACTAGAGATGAAAGCGCTAAAATGGTCAATAAAAAAGTTTTTTTAATGGTTTACATGGTTGACGTGCCTTGGATTTCCTAGCAGAGTTCGATATTTGTTGTTTTCACATAAGAGGAGAAGCCAAAGTAGCTGCAGTTGCAGAAAAGATCAAAGAAAACAGATTGCGTTAGAAATATTTCTATTTAGCTGAAATGTTTGGTGGCCTGCTTGCTGCACTGTGCCTGAATATTGCTGATCTCTAGCTGCATTTTATTTTGAATTGAAGCTTTTCATTAAAGGTTTGATCACTTCTGTTTTGTATCTTATTCTTGTATTACATTTTCTAAGTTTTCTGTTCTGTTGTAGTTTTTAGAGTTCTTGGCTAGGGTCAGTTAAAAAAAAGTTAGCAAGGAATTCCTTTGCAAACAGTGAATAACATTAGTTAATTAATGGGAGGAGCTGAGAAACAGCATTGCATTTTTAGGCAGAAATATGGCTATTTAGCTGAAGTGTTTGGTGGCCTGCTTACTGTACTGTGCCTGAATATTGCTGATCTCTAGCTGAATTTTATTTTGAATTGAAATTTTTCATTGGTTTGATCACTTCTGTTTTGTATCTTATTTTTGTATTACCTTTGTTTGGTTTTAAGTTTTCTGTTCTGTTGGAGTTTTAAGAGGTCTTGGCTAGAGTCAGTTAAATAAAGTTAGCAAAGAATTCCTTTGCGAACAGTGAATAACATCAGTTAATTAGTGGAGGAACTGAGAAACAGCTCTTTCAGTTAGAAATATCTCTGTTTAGCTGAAGTGTTTGGTGGCCTGCTTGCTGTACTATGCCTAAATATTGCTGATCTCTGGCTGCATTTTATTGTTCCCTCCCACACGCCCAGTTCTTGCTCTGTTCTTAAATTTGATGGCTTTTGAGTTGCCTGCCCCTTTTGTTTGTACACTCCTCCCAGTCCCATTTCATTAGCTCATTCTACTGAGTACAGAGAGATCATTTGGGCTGGCCCACCCCTTTAGTTTCTCAACCCTTAATTATCTTCTGTTTCCTGCCTTCCCACTTAACTTAAACATTTGCACTTTATTCAGCTACTTTTGCTGCATTTGTGTTTCTTCCTACTTTATTACTTTATTTTGCTTTTGCTGCTTGTTCTTAAAAGTGTTCAGTTGCATTTGTTCTGCTGTATTTATTACTGCTTATTCGCAGCTTGATTAAATTGTAACTGTTATTCTTAGCCTTTTGGGTTAAGCACTTGGGCCTCAGGCCAGTTGTTTTACAGTAGGAGTGTTTGTGGTCTACACTGTTGTGGCAGGAGAGGTAGCTTACATCCTTTTAAGTTGGGAATTGCTGGTTGAATGTGTAACGTGCCAGTTATTCAAAAAGTGTCTTAGTTCTGGTTTAAGCACTTGGGCTTCAGGCTAGTTATTTTACATTAAGAAGGTTTGTGGTCTACAGTGTTGTGGGAGAAGATGGTAGCTTCTGCCCTTCTGAGCTGGTAATTGCTGGTTGAAGGCTTATTGTGCATGCTTATTTGACCTGCTTTTGTTTTCTGAAATTGGTGCACTTTGTTTGCTGTAGCATAGACTAGATTCAGACCTGCTGAATCTAGTTCTGTTTGTATAACTCTAGCACTAAACCAGGCCCTCTTTTGTTGGAGAGGGTTCCCTGCCACTTAGTGGCAGGAGTGTGCAGTTAGAACTCATCTGATTGAAGGTTGCTGGAACAGGGCTCAGTTTTGAGCTTTTTATTGGTTAATTTGTTTAGATCAGTTTGCTCTCATTTGCTGCATAAGCAAATCCAAGCCATCTGATGATCTCTGCAAACGTAAGTAGAATTTTTCACTGTATATTGCACTTTTGAACTGCATTGTTACCATATCACTGCTTATTTAAACTTTTATTGTTCTGAAATGGTTGCACTTTGTTTGCTGTAGCATAGACTAGATTCATACCTGCTGAATCTAGTTCTTTTTGTATAACTTGAGCACTAAACTAGGCCATCTTTTGTTGGAGAGGGTTCCCCTACACCCTAGTAGCAGGAGAGTGCAGTTAGAACTCATCTGACTGAAGGTTGCTGGAACTCGGCTCAGTTTTGAGCTTTTTTATTGGTTAATTTGTTTAGCTCAGTTTGTGCTCAAATGCTACATAGCACTGTGTTTGTGCATTGAGCACTCTTGCGCAGCAGTGGACACTGTTGGTGGTTATAGATGCAAACACTTTTGCCTGCAAATTTTTCCTTAGTACTCTGCTGATACTCCATCGGTGAGTTCTTGTGATTGTCCCTCACTGACAGGTGATACATTCAGTGACGCTCCTGAGGTACCAACACAGATCCTACCCACTAGCCCTTCATATTTTTTTATCCACTTCGGTCCTATACTTTACCTGTTCCTTCCTGTCCTCTCCCTGTTTTCTGACCACATTAGCTTACTTAGCATTATGGACGGACAATTTCTCACAGTTTCTCCAGCCAGCCTGGTTGACGTGGGCTTCCTGAGGCAATGTAGCAATTGCCTCATGTACAGTGACAACCCAGTTCTTCTAGTCCACACAAATTCATTATGTGAGAGATGCATCTATATCAGGAACTTAGAATCCAGGTTCTCTCGCTCACCGGTCAGTCCATCTGATACTAAGCAGGTTGTCAGCATGCACACCTCACCTCCTATACCTACCAAACCAACAACACATAAACCTACATATGCGGAGGTCCTTCCAAGAAGCTTACCTAAATATCAGAGACCTCCCAAACACAAGTATGCTTCACATAATGCATCCTCTGCAGAGCGTAGTACACATAATATATCACACACCAGTGTCTCACCAGTCAAGCCCGTAAGGTATAACACAAAAACAAACATCTTAGTCATAGGTGGCTCAATTGCGAGACACACAGATGTCCCTCACACCAGGCTGGATAAGGAAAAGGTCACAGTCAGCTGTCTGTCAGGTGTCAGGATCCGCCACATCACACATGCACTCAAGTCTCTCAACAACAGGCACTGTTGTGACTCTGTCATAGTCCATGTTGGTGTGAATGACTTGAGACATACTTCACTGGACTATATGAAGAGAGACATAACTGAGTTCTCAGATTATGTTTCTCAGGCAGGTATGTCCTTAGCTTTAAGCAGCATTTTACCTTCGCCTAGGATAATTCCTCAATACAAGCAAAAAATGATTGACTTCAACAATTGGCTTAATTTCTGGTATCATTCAAAGGGAATCCAGTATTTGTCAGCCTGGAATGACATGGTTGACAGACCTCGATGGCTTTGCCAGAGGTGGTCCTCATCTGTCATCCCTGAGATTTCGGTTACTGGCTAAGGCTCTTGCCATCCCCATAATGCCTTTTTTAGACAATGTCACAAAAACAAAATTCCCAGGTAAAAATACCCTCTAAAAACAACCTCAGGGTTATGCTGCTAAATGCTAAGGGTCTAAGCCAGATGTTGCAGTCACTGGAAGCAGTTCTCGCCCTGGAAGATGCTGAAATTTGTACAGTCACTGATACCTGGTTTAAGGCTGCAGAGGGCACTCCAGCTATACCAGATTACATTTACTACCTCATGTTTAGGCCACAAACTGATGGCATGAGAACTAAAGGAGGTAGTGTATCAATATTCATTAACGATAAATACACCTCTAGATTGGTTAAACAACACGATTCCCTTGAATTACTTCAGGTGCAATTGACTGCAGTTAAGACCCTCCTCAGGTCATTGCCAGCTATAGGACCCCCTCCATGAATCAGGACATCCACTCAGCCTACTTGGATCTACTTGAGTCAATCAAGATAGAACCAAACACCCTAGTTTTGGGTGATTTTAATTACTCGTCCATAGACTGGGTAAATTATACGTGTTCTAACTCACTTGCCCAAAGGTTCCTGGACTTAGTTAACTCCAGTGCCGTGGACCAGTTGGTTGACCCACCCACAAGGGGTTGAAACATCTTGGACCTGGTGCTCATTAAGATGGGAGACCACTGCACCACTCCCAGTGTGTGGCCATCCCTGGTGAGATCTGACCACAAATCAGTCTCACTGGAAGTAACTATAACACAAGACCCCCCCCCCCCTTTAGCAACAACTAGACTAAAAAACTTCTCCAAAGCCAATTACAACCTTGTACACGATGGCATAAATAGCTTCATAGCTCCTCCCCCCACTGATGGAACAGACACATATGCTGAGTTATACACTAATACTTTATACAAGCACCTGTACAATTGTATTGACTCTGCCGTACCTGATAGAACCAAAGCAAGATCTTCAAGGAAAACAAACCTGCCTGGTGGACAGCTGCCATTGATAGGCTATACAATAGGAGAAAGAAATTGCTGTCTAAGAGCAGGAAGGAACAGTCTCAAAACTGGAAACACTCCCTCCTCAACTTAAACAAGCAAGTAAGACTCCTAGTGAAGTCAACCAAAGCTAACTACAAATCCAAATTAGCTTCCCTAAATAAGGATAACCACAAGGTGTCCTGTAGTTACATCCGTAACCTCAAAGGTAAGGCCTAGATTTGCAGTGAACTCGTAATTAATGGCGCTACGTATATATAACCTGTGGATATAGCAAACCTGCTGGCTGACAGGTTCAGTGAAAACTTCACTCCCCTGTCCCTGCCACATATACCCAAAGCATCCCAAACACCTGTCCCCTGACTAGTGTCTCTGAAGAGCAGGTCTTATATGCCCTCTTCAAGGCCAAAAACACAGCCTCTATGGGACCAGACAACATCCTGGACTGTGCTGTACATGGGTTAAAATAGGAATTAACATCACCATTGAGCACGCTTTTCAGTCATAGCCTAAGAACTGGCTTCATCCCAGT
The DNA here is from genome assembly GCF_019279795.1 of Protopterus annectens. NCBI lineage: Eukaryota > Metazoa > Chordata > Ceratodontiformes > Protopteridae > Protopterus > Protopterus annectens. The sequence goes on along the minus strand of NC_056747.1, from coordinate 458,383,834 downwards.
GGAATGGAAAACAGCTTCTGTCATTCCTTTGCACAAAGAAGTGCTTCCACGGACCCTGGGAACTATAGACCCATTAGCCTGGACCAGCCCTATTTTCAAGACCATGGAATTTATTAACAAAGATATAGGAAATCTCCAAATGCTTGACCCCGCCCAATTTGGCTTTGTCACGGGGAGATCATGCATGTTAAACTTGGTGGACTTCTTCGAGACAGTCACCAAAGGCCTAGATTAGGGCAAATCTGTGCATACTGTCAACCTAGATTTAGCCAATGCCTTTGACACAATCCTCCATTCAGGCATCATTGATAAACTCACCCAGCTGGGTATCAACTCATATATTGTCAAGTGGGTTGCAAACTGGGTCTCTGATAGAATTCATATGGTCAAAATAGGGGACTCCACCTCCTCCAGCAGACCCATAACTAGTGGTGTTCCACAAGGATCGGTTCTGGGAACTCTCCTGTTTGGTATCTAATTCTCTGAGGTGCAGACTAAAACTAAAGGACTATAGCTGACTAAGTTTGCTGATGATTGTAAACTGAGAGTGATCATTGAAACCCTGAGCGATGTCAGCATCCTGCAAGAAGGTCTTATGCAGACTAATGACTGGTGCCAAAGATGTAGTCTTAAACTTAATGCAAAAAAATCCATTTTCATCCCCTTCTGCAAGGGTGATGCTCCTGCAAACTGCCACATCAATAGCAATACACTAAGCAACCTTAACTTCGATCACCATGTCTCTACAGTGGTAAGAAGGGCATTTTATATTGCTCATCTCATAAGTAAAGGCATTGCCCCCAGAAAAAAGAGGTTATAACCCCCCTGTACTCTTCCCTCATCAGGCCAGTAATAGAATACAACACTCCGTTTGGTATGTTTCTTTCTAAACACCTGCAGCAATTCGAGAGACCACAAAGGTTCCTTATGAGGAAAATTCAAGGTCTTCAAGATCTGTCTTATGCGGACAGATTGAAATCATTGTCACTTTACTCTGTGCTGTACAGACTGCTGAGAGGTGACCTGTGCCTTGCATATAGAGCCATCTCTGGCCCAGCTTTGATGGAAATGCTGCATATTCACAAGTCAAATGGCACATGGGTCCCTCGCTCAAAGGTCCGTAATGGTATGTGACATCAACAGAACTTGCTGGAGAGATAGATTTGTCTCACAGAGGTTGCCACACCTTTGGAACAAACTTCCTATTCATGTTAAACAAAGCCCCTCGTTGACCCTATTTAAGTACAGTTTGGACGATTTTAATGGGTAACCGGAAATTCATCCCAGGAATTCCACCTATGTCCTTCTTGGACAGGGGCAATAGGTACTAATTTTAGTGTCAGCGTGACCCAGATAACTTTGAGAACACGGGTTAAACTTGGCTAGGCTTTTAAGGACCCTGGGCCCTATGATCCTGTGAGCCTATGATTATGGTGGTTGGACATGTGCAGAAAAGTAGAAGAAAATCTGGTGAAGAAGATTTGGGACAGACAGAAAGAAGGTAAGAGGAAACGAGAACATCCAGCAAAGAGGATTATAGATGAAGAACCCTCTTTTGAATTGCTCTTAACAAGTACTGTCAGTAGCAATATTTAAAAACAACTTTATTTATTCCTGCTTACCCCAGCAGTACAAATAAATAGCTATACCAGGAAGTCACTGTTGTACAACCACTCAGCACACATCACAAAAGACGGACACCAAAGGCCAGCTAACTCTTAATCCTCATAACCTCAGCTCTGAGTACACATGCGGTGTAATTCAGGCTGACAAAATATCAACTCGGCAAACTGATCCAAAAAATGGCAATTAATGCATACAGTGATGTAACACAGTCTGCCTATCTGTGTGCATGTGTCTGTGTTTTTATATATATATATATATATATATATATATATATATATATATATATATATATATGTGTGTGTGTGTGTGTGTGTGTATATACCACACACATAGAAACATATTTTATATGGGTCTATGTTTAGGCATTGAATGGCATGTTCATCGAACGGCCATTCATCGGTAACATAGATTTGAACATCCCTTTCCTTGAACAGGCATATCATCGTAAATAAAAGCATTGAACTGTCATAGTTGGCCATCAGAAAGGAAGCAGAATGAAGTCTGTACTTCTGGGTAAGTTTGGGATAAGGAAACTTTCCCTTTCCCCACTGTAGTGTGATCGCAGCGTTATTATATATAATTTGCAGGGGGTATGAGGGCACAGCTCAACATATAAGGATTCGCTGAACATCGAACCCTCTTAATGTGGCGGTTGTGGCAAATTTTATATACCAACTCCAAGAATGCATTACAGTGGGGAAAGACAAAGTTCCCTTATCTCTACCTTACCCAGAAGTACGTACTTCTTTCTGCTTCCTCTCTATTGACCAAGTATGACAGTTCAATGTTTTTATTTGTGATGATATGTCTTTTCATGGAACCAGATGTTCAGTGCTATGTTTGCGATGAGTGGGCATTCGATGAACGTTCAATACGTAAACATAGACCTGTTTTATACATACATGTGTGTATATACATGCACTACACATGCATACAAACATATATATATATATGTGTGTGTGTGTGTGTATATATGTGTGTGTGTGTGTGTGTGTGTGTGTGTGCGCATGCGTGCGCGTGTGTATCCTGTGTGAGGAGTATTGAGGCGCATGCCAATATCATAAACAGAATACTTATGACAGGTGGTTCAAACAGGGATATCTTGCACTTAGATGTTTTGAATGCACATACAACCCATGTTATTAAGGGATCTGGCAGTATGTTTTCCCCTAACAGGATTTTTTTAAATTTTGAAGTTAAAGTGGTTTATCATGATGGGTGACTGGTTTATCCTTTCAAACACTTAGGTTACTGCTAAGTGGAGTAGGTGTCACTAGTCAGTAGCATCCTTTATTAGTGAGAGAGAGGTGCTGGGAGCATAAAAATTTGAACTTAAGTGGTGCAGTTTTTTTATTTTAGAATGCTTAGTGACCCTTTTTGCCCCTTTAAAGACCTGAACTTGGATTCTTTTTAATACTGTACATTCTTTTTACTACTGTACAATATACACTGTATCCATTTGTATCACTATGTAGAGGTAGGACTTGTACACAGAGTGTCAGAATATATAGCTTTCTTTATTGTTTTCAGTTATGACCAAGGTAGGACTTGTACACAGAGTGTCAGAACATATAGCTTTCTTTATTGTCTTCAGTTATGACCAAAATACTGTATCCATAATTTCAAGAAGCATACTGTGCAGGTCCTCAGTGTCATCACATATCAGTGCCAAAGACTGTAAAACAGTATATACATCAGAATGACAGGACAGCCATCTTCCATCTGTTTGCCTTAAACATTTTCAGTTGTTCATCATCAGTTTCCAAGTTATTGTTGTATGATAGTATAATGGGGTTGTAGTGCTCGCAGAGGTGTACAGTTACGTTGCACAGTGCCTTTAGTGTTTATTTATTTTATGTACATTTTGCATACTGTTGTAAAGCAGTCATCAGAAGTGACCAATTTCAGTCTCAGTCCAGGAATACAAAGGAACTAAGAACTACATTTAGCGAGACAGCAAGAGGATAATGAAAATACACATCTGTAAAATACAGTTATTAGCAAATAAAAATGTAAAGAGTATGTACAACTGTAATATACATTACTTATAATAAATCAAGACAAATCTCATTTAGAACGTGAGGTGCCTGTGATAATTACATCTGAATGTTGTCAAAGTGGGAATGATAGCATAGTTGTATGGGCTGTCTATGAATAGTTGGAAGGAGAACTTATGTTAAACAAAAGACTATGTGAGTAAAATTTGGATTGGTGCAGTAGGGTGTATAACACGACATACAGTAAGAGAAATGGACAGTAATATAGCTAAGGCTAGGTGATATAGTTGGAAGAGAGGCAATAACATTTAACTGATGAGAGAAGGAGGGCCTTTAGTTGTGTCCTAGGTTTAGGGTAAATTAGGTATATTTAATTTTAGGGGCAATTCTTTGCCATAGTTTGGGACCTGGTATGAAGGAGTAGTGATTTGCACAATGAAATTTAGTTTTGGGGTGGTTGCATTGTGAGGGTGATAGAAGGTCTGGTTGACCGGGAATTTGAATAATTGGGATCCTTTGTTGAACAGGAAGCCATTTTCCTTCTTTATGTGTTTTGCAGTGATTTTTATTTTTAGGGGATTGGTTAATAAATATATAGATTTTTAGTGGTTATTGGTTATGGTTTAACTGCATGTGAAGTTTGTTTTTAATGCCGAGGCTAGTGTGGGGGGGGCCTGTATTTAGTTTCAACACCTTCCATGGTGCAGCAGTTAGCGTTGTCGCCTCATAGCAAGAGGTTCTCCTGTTCGATTCTTGTCTGGAGCTCCTTCTGTGTGGAATCTGCATGTCCTCCCCGCAGCCAAGTGACGTCTGAAGATATGCAGGTAGATGCGCGCGTGAATGGGTGTGCCTTCTTTGAAGGTTGGGCGTCGGGCTGGCGGCTCGGCACCGTAAAAATCCACTGCCAGTCATTAGCGGACTGGAGTTCCGCTGTGGCGACCCCAAACCGGAAAAGCCAAAAGACTTTTTACCTTCCATGTCTCTTAGTGTTTAACAGTAAGTGTCCAAACAAATGAAGAAGTTATTGACTGTTGATTCTGACTTCACTCTCATAATAAGCATGAAATCTAGCATGTCACTGATTAATTAAAAATGTCAGTTTCCACTAAATATAACTTATTGTGATGTGTACCAGTGTTCAGGGGCCTTGCCACATTCCATTTAGGTTTTTGGGGAGTTCCAGCCCATAAAAATGCTTCACTTATGTTCATATGAAACATCACATTTTAAGTAAAATGGTGAAAACATATTAAATGAATAGTGTTTTAGTGTTTTTCATGCTGAGTATAGCACAACAATCCTTTTGAATCTGTGTAGCAGCTTTGTTTGAAAAAATAATGGACCTCTTAGATTTCCCAAGATTATTTTAAATGCTAAATTTCTCTAACCTTATTTAATGTAGAACAACTCTATCAATTAGTTGCTCTCTCACCTAGTATACCATATCACTATTACAAAATAAATCTTCTGGAGGACTTTAACAGACAATGTAAAACAAATGATGAATGCCTCACGGGTAATGTACAGAAGGGGTTATAACAAATTGGAACAGCCAAACTGAAGAAGTAGCGTAGTCAAAATCATTACAGAATTAAAATTGCACTGGATTACATATGGTAATCCTTATGCACGATGGAACATAAAGAAGTATGCTGTTGCCTAAGAGTGATTGAGCATTAGCATCTATTGTTATCAATCTTCATTTATTCCTTGATATATGGGTTTGGTTCCGAACATCGGAACCTACTCATCTGTTACTACAGCCCACGAGAACCAAAAACTCTCGAGCTTAAGTCCTACTTATAATGCTCATCTCTAATTTACCTCAAATCTCATTTGCCGTTTCCTGTGACAGATGCGTTGCCAAATTGCTCTTGAGCTAAGTTAATTTTTCTTGATTTAATTTAAAGTTTTGGTATAACTTTCTGTTTTTCGTAGTATATAGTTAATGATTTTTCTTCTTTAGCCTGCCTTTCCATTATAAATCTGTAATCTCCCTCCTTTTTCTTATACACTTTGGTGTATCTTGCTACTACCATTGTTGGTAGCAATCCTTTCCCTCTACTTCTCTAAAAAAAAGAGAGAGTGAAAGAGAAAAATCATGTAGTAGTTGATTTTCATTTTTCTCCCTACACTTGCTACACTTGTTGTAGTCTACTTACCATTGTTGGTATTCTTCTGTACTTTGGCACTCCTTTCTACCATTGTTGGTAGCTTTCCTGTCCCTTTTTCTTATAGTTACAGTTTTTGTTGTTACTAGTTTACATGTATAGCCGACAAAATTAAAGAAGCTTTGGGGGTTTAAAAAATGCCTAAAGTGTGACTGAAAGATGCCCAGTTCCGATGGGCATTCTCTTTGCGTCTATTGCCTGGGTCCGGTGCACTTGCAAGAGGATTGTTTGATCTGTCATGCCTTTAGTCACTGGGCACTAGTAGAATGGAAGAACAAATTGGTGCTAAAGGGGATGATTAAATCTGCTTTTGAGGAGGCCTTACCTAGTTTTTCTGGGAAAAGTAAAACAGATATATCTTCCCTTTCATCTTCATCTTCCAAACTAGATAAACCAAAAAAGTTGATTGTTGCCGGTGTCTCCCTCTGCACCGATGATCAAAAAACTGAGGACTTTGGTTCCTGTTATTTCTACGGAACCGACAGCCTCTTCAAAGGCTTCTTCGGTATCGACTTCTACACCAAAACTGACCACCACTGGTGATGAAAATATAAGAACCAGAGCTGACAGCTTCGGCACCATCCTCTATTGTGGCACTGATATCTTCAGATACAACAGAATGTCCTGAATTCTCTTTCGTGGATAGACCTAGGACCAGATACTCCCCTTCCATATACCCCTTTGCTGGTCAATTGCCAAATGCATTTTTGGAAAGGTCAAAATCCCCTCTACCCAGTCATTTCATTCCACTAGGAGCTTAACAGAATTAGATGTCTTGAAATTGGTGGATCAGTTGCTTACGGTGAGGGGTCTTGCAGTTGCATCTTTGGTTCCAGCTTCTTTAGGTGCCGGATCCCCCCTTCTGTGACCCCTCTTACTCTTCCTCCTCTGCCTTCCTCTGCGGCCTTGGAGATTCTGGCTCTGAGTTTTCTGGTGCTGACTGTTTCATTTCTGATGAGACCTCCTTCTCCATTACCGATTTCTACCTTGAGTTCTTCTGCTCTGTCGGAGCTGGAGAACTCTTGGATTCATGGCTATGCTGTCAGCTCCAAGTAGTGGGACTCCACTCTGTTTTTTTCAGAGCTGTCTCTGCACTGCGGGGCTTCAGCACGTGTTAGTTCTACCCTTGTTTCAGCTTTGGGAGTGGCTTCTTCTGAGCAGGGAGTAACCTTGGTTCCGAGGCAGTCCTTCTGGGTTCTGGGCTCCCTTCCCTTTTCGGGGGAGCCAACTTTCCAGGTTATGGAGAGGGCCTTGTCCACTGTGGACATTCAGTTCATTCCTTTCATGTCAGAGCAGATTCCTGAACCTTCCTCTTGACCAGACCTTCCTCTGATCTCAACTCCTGGACAGTGAGCCCCAAGGCCACAGGAGACACCTATTCAGGTGTTGTCCTCTTCTGATACCTCCCCAGATCATCCCACTGAGGAGGTTCCTCAGAAGAGGAAGTGTAAGAGGAAACACTTAGATTCCCTGGAGGAATCCGTCACAGAAGATACTGATTTTGATGAGGGGGAGGGTTCCCCACATTCACCCCCAGAATATCCTTAAACAGAGGGGTGGCTGGATGTCCCAAAAGCCCTCTTCAGAGGAATCAGTATACCTGCAGGCCTTTGGGGCTCGACTATCTACCTCTTGGGTTGCTCATTAAGTTGGTCTCACAGCAGGTATGGAAGGCTGCTGACACGATAGAACCTATTCCCAAGAGGCCAGGCAGAATTCTTTCTGCACCAGAAGACCATCAATTTTGGGCAAAGGTAGATGCCATTGTGGTAGCGGCGGTCACAATTAAAAAGGAACTGGCAGAGGATAGTTCCATTATCCATCCTCCCAGCAGAGAGTCTTGGGTGATGGATAGGTTTGGAAAGTGGGTTTATGCTTCATTGACCTTTGCATTGCGGTCTTTGAACTTTATGGCACACTTCACCAGACTTCAGAGGGATCAGATTAAAAAGATAACAGATACCCTAGCAGGAGCTGTATCTGAAGATGTCCAAGATAAGGTTGCTTCTCAGTTGGCCACCCTAGAGTGCATTTCAAATTCATCCATGAGGCTAATAGCACATGCAGCCGAAGGGACGACTAGAGCAGTGGCTTCAGGCATAGGCATTAGGAAACACACCTGGATGCTCTTATGCAAATTTGCGGAGCCATTCAAGTCTTCATTCATCAGTGCGCCCTTTGACAGATCATCCCTTTTTGGCCCTAAAGTTCAATAAATTTTGTCCAAGTGTGAGAAAGACAGAAAGACCCTTTTTGCAGTGGGTGTATGTTTTTCTACTCCTCAACGATCCTTCTCTAGGAATCAAAAGAGTGGGAAAATGTGGTTCAGAAAGTCTTAAGGGCCTTTTCAGGACACATGTGGCAGTGGGTTTCCTAGGGGCAGAGGTGGAGCTTTAATAGAAGATGCCGTCCATGCGACAGAGGTGGCCCCGCAAAATCAGGGCTCCAGGGACTCCTTTTCTGGCAAATCCTACCAGCGCTCCTGAAAGGAGGCCTGATTGCTTTCCTCTGGAAGCAGTTGGGGGGCATCTATCCTTGCACCAACATGCCTGGCCCTAAATAACTCCAGATGTTTAGGTGCAAAGGATTATAACGAGAGGATACACCATACCCTTTCTCTCTTTTCCAAATGATTCCAACAGAATCCCTGATGTTTCACCCAGTCAGAGGAAACCAGCAGTACTAGAAATTCAAAAACTGCTTCAAAAAATAATCATCCAGGAGGTCCCACCAGAACAAATAGGATCCAGATCTCATTATAATTGTAATACAGTGAATGTAGCATATGTTGCTTTATGCCAACAATGTTCATGTTTCTATGTAGGGAAGACCTCTAGGAGGTTGAGGGATCGGATGTACGATCATATGAGAGAGATCAGACTAGAGGCACCAACAAATGCCCTATACAGACATATACAAAAAAATAACACACATAGGTTCAATTTTTTTGTATTGGATTCTATACAAAAGGATATGTAGGGCAAAGTAACAATTGACAATTTAAATCTTAAGGAAACTAGATAGCAAATCAGTTTAAGAGCAACAGTATATCCTGGTTTAAATGAGAGTTGCCCTATTGTACCAATCTTAAAGATTAAACATTATGTATTGTAAAAAGAGGGGAAGTATGCCCCTTTAATTTTTAAAAGAATTTGTAATTGGTTAATTGGTAACAAGCTGTGTAGATATTTAAGTGCATCTGAATTGTTTTTAATTGTTCTGAAGAAGTTCACCTAAGAGGGTGTATGAAAGCGCTCAACAGTTTGTATGGTTTTATGGTGGTTGTATTATGGACATTCCTCCAATAAAGGATTTTTAATATTCATCAGCAGCCTTCAGAAGGTATTTGTCTGGTTACACAGGATCCAGAATTTACTCAACATTCTTTTTAGTGTCAGAGAAGACAGGGAACTGGAGACTAATTTTGGATCTGAGTGTTTAAACAAGTCCGTTCAACAAACAAAATTCCGGATGGTCACGGTTCACTGTATTCTCCATTTTCTAGGGAAAGACCATTGGATGTGCTCAGTGGATCTCCAGAACCCATATTACCACATAAAAATGGGCAAGTGCTCCAGGAGATGTCTCTGCTTCTGGCTGGGAGCCAGTCATTATCAGTTCAGAGCTCTGCCCTTTGACCTCACCACAGCCCCCAGGGTGTTCACCAAATGCATGGCAGTAGTAGCAGCTCACTTGAGATGGCAAGGATTCCGGGTGTTTCCATATTTAGAAGACTGGCTCATTACCACTCCCACCAGTCTTCTTCTAGAACAAGCAAGAGACTATGTTCTCCAGACCAGCACCAACCTGAGCATCACTGTAAATTATGAAAAAATCTCAACAGACTCTAATACAAACTTTATAGTTCATAGGAGCAGTGCTGAATACCAGTACTGCATAGTTTCCCTTCCCCTTCCAAGACTGCATAAGATCAAGCCCCAAGTAAAAAAGATTGTCAGGAACAAGAGAGTAGCTGCACGATTAGTCTTACAGGCCTTAGGCTTGATGGCAGTTGCCATTACATTAGTTCCTGTAGCAAGATTTCACATAAGAATTCTTCAGTGGCTTCTAGCATCTCACTGGTCCATAGTATATCAACCAATGACAGATCAGATTTTGATTACCAACTGTTGCAAGAAAGACCTAGCTTGGTGGATTCATTCCCAGGAAATTTTCTTGGGCTGCCCCTTTGTCCTGTGTCAACCCCAAGCCTTAGTGACCACGGATGCCTCCCAGATGGGGTGGGGAGGCATTATCTGGGCAAGACTGTCCAAGGCACTTGATCCCCCTTGGAGGCCAACTTGCATATCAGTGTTCTCAAAATGAGGGCATTGCTTTTAGCATTGCAGGCCTTTCAAACTGCTCTCCCCTTAGGAACGATTGCGATCCAAACAGACAATATGTCAGTAGTTTGGTACATTACCAAGCAGGGAGGAACCAAATCATATCCCCTTTGTTGAAACTCTCTCAGAGTTTGCCAGTGGGCAATCTCTTCCAACTACTTTCTGATAGCAATGCATATCTGGGGAGTTCCAGTGTGATAGCGGACAAACTGAGCAGATGCATGCTCCTGCCTCATGAGTGGTCTCTGAATCCCAAAGTGGTGAGGAAAATATTTCATCACGGGGTCAGCCCTGCTACAACCTATTTGCGTCACACCTGAACAACAACTGCAGCAGCTACTTTGCCCTGGTCCCCCATCCAGGGGAGTCCCCGACAGATGCTGTCCTGCATGATTGGCCCTCTGGAGTTCTATATGCCTTTCCTCTCTTTCCTTTAATCCCTCAGTTCCTGAAGAAAGAGATAAGGTTGAAGAGCAAGGTAATCCTGATTGCTCCATTCTGGCTTTGACAGATTTGGTTCCCCTTTCTTTGGTCTTATCTGATTCGAAAACAGTGGACTCTGGACCCAGATCCAAATCTTCTATCTGATCCGGAGATATTATTTCACCCAAACCTGAGGCTGACTGTTTGGTTTCTGCAGTTCCACTAATTTTCAGGCGTAGTTTTCTTTCTTCCCCAGTTTGTAAGATCATTTGGGCATCATACAAACCCTCCACTAGGAAACTTTATAAGAGTTGTTGTTGTTGTTGTGTCTTTCAGCTTTTCCCGGTTAGGGGTCGCCACAGCGGAACTCTGGTCCGCTAATGATTGGCAGTAGATTTTTATGTGCCAAGTTGCCAGCCCTGATGCACAACCTTCAACGAAGGTACACCCATTCACGCATGTCTCGAGACAGAAGACGCTCTAGCTGAGAATCGAACAGGACAATGTCTTACTGTCAGGCGACAGCGCTATCACAGCACTGGCAAAAATTTTCCTGCTGGTCTCGTGATAATAACACTGACCCTTTTTCTGCTCCTGTTGACAAAAATCTTAGAATTTTTAGCTTTACTTTTTGAAGAAAGAGCCACTGCCTCTATTAGGGTTCAGCTAGCGGCTAGTTCTAACTTTCATAATGGGTTCAAGAGATATTTATTAATTTCTCATAAACTTTGCAAAGCTTTCTTAAGAAGGACATTATTGCTAAAACCACCGTATAAAGATCCATTTGTACCCTGGGAATTTTACCTTAGTGCTACAAACAGTAGTACATTCCCCCTTTGAGCCTGCTGCCAACTACGATCAAAAATTTTTATCTTGGAATACTATATTTCTGGTTCCGATTACATCTCCCTGAAGAATTTCAGAAATTCAAGCCTTATCTTGCAAACCACCATATTTGATATTTCACAAAGACAGAGTTTCCATGAGGACGAATCCTTCCTTTCTGCCAAAGGTGGTGTCAGAGACAAATATCAATCAGACAATCAGTTTGCCAGTTTTTTTTCCCAGTTTCTCAAACAAAGGTGAATATTTTTTGCATTTATTGGATGTCCATAGACAATTGCAATTCTGTCTTCATAGAACGAAATATATTAAAAAATCTGACCAACTCTTTGTTTCCTTTATAAATATTAGAATGGGTAAACCATTATCTAAGGTTACCTTATCTAGATGGCTGAAGGATTATATTTCCTTTGTATACAATAAGAGGAAAGTTGAATTGCCTGGGCCTATCAGGGCACATTCTACTAGAGCTATAGCTACTTCAGCAGTTTTTCATTCTAAGGCTTCCATGGATGATATTTGTGTGGTTGCTACATGGGCTTCTCCACATAACTTTATTACTCATTGCAAATTGGATTTGGTCTTTAGGGGAAGAGCATCCTTTTGTTCTATGGTGCTCAGGAATATCCTTTTGTGAGTCCTCCCAAGATACAAGGTAGCTGGGGACTCTGTCCCATATGTCAAGGAATAAATGAAGATTGACAACATCAGATAAAGAAGTTATGTACTTACTGTAACGTTCCATTTGTGTTGTCGATCTTCATTTACCCTTGACACCTCATCCTCTGCCCCCCTTCCATTCTGAGCTCCTGGTAGAATGAAATCTGGTCCTAGTTATACATTGTTTCATATGATACTAGGTGTGATCTCCACTAAAGTGATACTAGGTTTACGTCATGACATGTTTATCTGCCAGCTCAATTTGAGGTAAATTGGAGAAGGAGGAGCATTGTGGGTAGGACTTAAGTTTGAGAGTTTTTGGTTCCCGTGGGCTGTAGTAATGGCCGAGTCGGTTCTGATGCTTGGAACCAAATCTGTATATCAAGGATAAATGAAGATTGACAATACAGATGGAACGTTACTGTAAGTACATAACTTCTTTTTTTTGATAGATAGGTAAATAGGAAGACTAGATGGATTAAGAAGAACTTTATCCAGTCAACTCGAGTGTGTCCTTGTTTCTTTGTAAAGCCTTTGTAATATTATTGTATTACAATTCACACTTCTTATAACAAGAAGTGCTTTATTTCTTACTGGTTGGTGTGTTTGTCTGCATATTTAAAGTAATGCTTGCTTAGGGTGAATAAGGGCAATTCTGTTATAGACTATAAGATGTTATTTGCACGGTTTTGATAGTATTATTGCTGTGAAATCCTAACAACCAAGTCCATATAGTGTGCACTGAAGTTTAGTGTATACTTGCTGCAGGGTACTCAGGACAGCAGTATTAAAGAATATGTGTTTATGAATTACTTGAGTGTTGCTGCATGACTTGCTTCAAGTATTTAATGTAAAGCATAATGAATCATTATAATCCTGAGAATCTATGACACATTATGTCAAGGTTGTACACAGTACTGTATGTAAGAGTTAAGATTGCAACACTATGGATTTATAAGCAAGGTTATTTTTTTCCTTTTACCTTAGCTCATCAGCTCAGCAGTGTTAGAAAGAACACTCTTTGAAGAATACAACTGTTTAGCTCGTGACACCAAATACTAGTCTAGACTGTAATGCATACTTTGACAACAGAACACATAGTGGAGTGAATTTATGCCGTTGATATTGTGACTATGCATAGCTGGAGTGAAACTGCTTAAAAAGCAATGTAATCAAACATTCTTTTGTTTTGAAAAGGTTTTAGTCCTAATGATCAGATGAAGTAGGATTGAGAAGGTTTAAGATGTATCCCAGTAATATGAACTGAAGGACAACTAACTGCTGACTATTTGAAAGTGTCAAGAGCCATTTCAAAGATGGGCATTTATTTGGAATTGTAGTTTGAACTAAGTTTCTTGTGTTTCTGGTATATATCACATAATGATGTAAAACATTCCAAGTCAGGAATGCTTTATGTGTGATTTTTGCAGGATTGAATAATTTGCCTTTTACAAAGTGCTTGCATACAGTATGTTAATTTGTGAACACTTTATGCTCTAAACTTCACTCTGAGAACTACAAAGTTGTAGCATGTCAAGTATGACTTGGAAATCATCAGTGAATGTAGAAAAACAAGACATCATTTTAATGGGGAGGGGGTTGACTATTGACAGAGAATTTGTCAGGCTTGGCCATGTTACAAGAGATTGTTATTATTTGGCAGTTCTCAGAGCTTTGCTGCACTTGTTGGACAGAAAAAGGCATGTACTGGGCATAATGATTTCATACAATTGTACCTCAGCTGTGGAAGTTTGAATGACCCATTGTTCCCAGGTAGAATATGCAGTCCTGTGATTCCTTATGCTGATTGCTAATTTGAAACTGCTTTCATCAAATTGCAATCCAAAACGTATTAATTTATACGTGGTGAAATACTGTGCTGTGTGCAAATCACGTTGACAAAGGCATCCGAGCCAGAAGTGGCACAAGTGTTTTCTAACAGCAGTTGTTTTAACAAACATATAATAAAAGTGGGGGTGGGAGGGTCGCATAATGGTTAAGGTGTTTGCCTTACAGACACAAGGTACAGAGTTTGATTCTCACAGGGTGCAATTGGCTGGGCTTAAAAAAAATGGCCCACAAGGGCAGTTAGCCTAGTACTAATCTATGAACCTCTATGAAAATTGAGTGTTTTCTTCTGAATGTAGACTTTGTACACTACAGAGCATGCTTTATGTGAATATATAGTAAGTGGAATGTCGCAAAACTTCTTTATAAAGGTAATCGGAAGTATATATCAGATGCTGATGTTTGAAAGGCTGTGCAGCTGACAGAAAAATTACTGAATTTTTGTAAACTATTGCAACCTAAATTAGCAGACAAGGTACTGTTAATGTTGCCAAAGCATGTGCTGAAAAGCTGCACCAAAACATTTTTGGTAATTAGAAGACTGTGCTTTAAAAATTTATATAATGGCATTATTTTATTGGATGCAGTTTCCTTACATATAGTTGCCAAGTTATTGATCTGATTTAACGTCCATATGATGTAGAACCACCAACGACCAGCAAAAATGATAGTAAACACAGGATAATAGCAAATCTTTTATTACTGCTTCAAAACCATAATCCAAACCGGTTTCGGCTATTCAGCCTTTATCAATGGATACAGGATTTTTGTTGGTCATTGGTGGTTCTACGTTGTTGGTTTGACCCTGCATGCCATCCCTGCGAAGCACCTTGTTTGTTGTTAACGTCCATATGAGTCAGCTTTTCTGTTTTATTATTATTATTATTATTACTGTTTAACTAATGTATGATCCAAGGATGTGAGTAGGGCTTGATTCAGATTCTGCATAAAAGAGCTATACAGTCAAGAATGCTTGTAAAGGTTACATTAAAGTACTTGTACAGACTTGTCAGTGGAAGGCAAAGCCAGGATAAGTGCCTGTTTAATATTTGCTTGTTTGGGATTGAGACCATTTAATATTTGCTAAGGTCTTAAGACTTTGCTAATTAGATAATGTCATTTTACTGAGGTTTTAGATGTGTAGATGTTCTTATATGGCAAAATAGGGGTTATCTTCACTGATCTTCATAAATAAATAAATAATACAACACAAACTGTGGGTGTGTACACTCTTTTTTGACTATAAAATATCACATACATTTAATTATAGGTCGGCTGGAGCGCCTTCTGTGTGGAGTCTGCATGTCCTCCCCGCGGTCGAGTGGCGTTCGAAAGACATGCATAAATAGGCATGCCTTCGTTGAAGGTTGGGCATTGGGCTGGCACCTCGGCACCGTAAAAAATCAACTGCCAATCATTAGCGGACCGGAGTTCCACTGTGGTGACCCCTAACCGGGAAAAGCCGAAAGAAGAAGAAGAATTGTATTCAGCTTACAGGTTACTATGTATAGCGAAAGATGTACCACCTGAGCTGAGGTGACAGGCTTAGGAAATGGAGGCAAGAGAAGGTCTGTGTGCCAAGGAGGTGCAGTAGTGAAAAAAAAGTTAACCTCTCATCAATATGCACTATATTTCTCTAGAGATGTATAGTGGTGCTCTCTTCTAATAATTTATACATTTGAATAAGTATGATTTGAAGGCAGTTTTTTTTCCTTAGCAAAAGATGAGGTAGTTTTGGACAAACCATACGCTATTTAATTAACTACTTCTGCTTTTAAGTACTTTTGCTTCCAGAGTTACAAGTGAATACATTTGTCAGCAGTCCCACCATAACCCTGGTGTATCTCTGCTTGGACCAGAAAGAGTGATGGGGAATTGAAACAGTCAACATTTTCTACAGGTAGCTACAGGGTATGAGAATATAAATGAAACTGCACATCTAAATTGGGTGAGAAGATCCTATCTATATATACTGCCTTGATGTTTAGAAAGAACTGTATTGAAGGGTGTCTGTGGAAGAAGAAGCTCTTTATATTTTGGTTGTGGGAGTGTTTGGGGGGGTGACCCCATGAAGAAAAGTAGAAACTGTGGGGTTATAATGGGTGAAGGTTAATTGTGTGTACATATATTGGTTGAATTTAATTTCATTCAACAACCACTTCAATGAAACTGCCTGCAAAGAATTTGTTTTCTTTTTGCCCCATGTCCTGTTTGTCAGGACTATATCCCCAGTATCGCTTATAGTATCAGAATCAATACCAGTGTTACTGCAGAATGATGGTGAGGAGAAACTCTCTGTAGCAGTGACTTCTTTGAAGGAATCTGCAGTTTTTTTTCCATTTCACTGAACTGTCTACCTTTCTTGGCAGTTGTGGTCTGTAAAACTAGATGCTGAATTTAACACAGACATCAGTAATCTGTAAAAAGGCTGAACCTTCTATCTTAATCTCAGGGTGACACCCCTTATTACTCTCTGTTGTGTTATTTTATCTGTACTGCTTTGTCATATTAGGCCATGCATTGCAATGGTTGTAGGTGTCTTCATTGTTTGGTAATGGTTAGGAGCTTTCCATCTGTTTCTTAGTTCACTTCTGTACTGTAACATTTTATACTTATTCTTTTGGTGCAACTTAGCTTCTTGAAACCATAACCACTTCTGACTTCCATAGGTCAAATGTTTTTATATGTATGTACTTAAAATAAGCTAAACAGCATAATATTCACAGCAAAAATATCTAAACTGAAAAATGTCAACAGAAAAAAAAAAAAAATCTAAACGCAAAATATTGACAAAATTGAATTTATAGCAGGGAAGGGCTAATATCCCTTTCCCCACTGTTGTGTGAACATGGAATGAGTATACATAATTAGCAGTTTGTGTGTCTGTGTATGTGTGAGCTTTTGTGTAGGCAGGGAGTGTAATTGGTTTTGATTGTGGTTAGATTTTTGTTAAGATTTTGTATTTAGATATTTTTTCCTGTTGATATTTTTGAGTTTAGATATTTTTGCTGTTGATCTGCTGTATGGATTATTTTAAATATGTCCACATATATGTATATAAATTTACGCGTGTGTGTGTATATATATATATATATATATATATGTATATATATATATATATATATATATATATATATATATATATATATATATATATATATATATATATCTAATATATATATATATATATATATATACACATACACACACATGTATACATACAAATAAACACACACAAGACACATGTATATATGTTTAAATGGGTCTATATTACCATGTCGACAGGGCTGTTCATCAAACACCTGTATGTCGACACATAAACCGAAATACCTAAATGTCGAACAGCCACAAAAGTATTTTTTTTTCCCAGGGGAAAAAAAAAATCACTGGGCTGTTGTCGGGAATTTGCCATTTCCTCCACTGTAGTGCAGTCTCGGAATTACTATATTTAAGTAGGGGGGTGTGGGGGGCGAAGCCCCCCACTTCATTGTGTCTGTTGGTTTGTTTTGTTTTTTGTTGGACCAGCAATTTTTTTCCCTAACAGTCCTGGTATAGAGTCCTAAGATACCAAACTGAATAGCTTCAGTTTGTTTGGAAGCCGTGATGCTGCTTTGGTTCTTAACAATTTCCTGCTCTTTTCTGTTTTTGCCATTTTTATTATATATACTGTGTGTCTATCAATCTGTGGTGTTGTGTATTGTAAATTAAGACTGAGCACTATTCTTCTGCCCCCTTTTCTACATTTGTGATATGGCTGAATAAGCATAGCATTAAAGTGTTTCTGTTTAGAGTTTATGGGTGATTCAAAGTCAGCAAAGTCAGCACTCACTGTAACTACACTGTGCGTCTTTTAAAAAAATTACATTAAGATGTATGCAGCTAAAATGATTAGAATGTTATAAAACAGTAAAACGAAAAAGTAATTAGAATAATATTACAACTTTCACTGATTATTCACTAGACAAGTAAGACTATAGAGTAGCTACTGTATCAGACAGCAATATATTGGAAGTAATAAGATTGTGTGACATTAATGCTTTGTGGTATTCGTAAAAATCTTTAAAAGGAACACACACACACACACACAGATTTATTAGAATTTATAATGAGTGAGTTTGATTGAAACACAAAACATCAATTGCCACTAAAATCATCAAAAAACTGTATTTGGAAATGTAAACAATAGGTTACATTTGCGGTTACCAAAAGAAAAACAAAAACAATTTGTATTTTGGGGGCTTCATATGTGTGTGTTTGTGTCATCCCCCCCAAGTTAAATACCAGTGAGAAAGTGTTACACTCCTTTCTTGCCCATGGCCCCTGAGACAACTTTCTTTAGGGGTGAAGAATAATTGTATGTAGTCTAGGAGTCTGTATAAGAAGGATGGACTAGACTGGAGCTAATTTGGGAACAAAGTCCTATGATGGTTCAAGTTGAAAGGAAAGAAAGACAAGAAAAAGTGAGCAGAGCTGAACAAATACTGTATAAGCATAGCGAAAACCAGACCTTGAACAGTAAATACTTACATAAATTTGCATGCTGCACAAAACATGCTGTTTCAGTAAAGATTGTGCATCTTTTGAAGTATGGGAATATGTTTGTAAATGGGTGCCATAACATGCTTTATAGTGTAACATCTATATGAATTATGAAAAAACTACCAAAACTGGCAAACTAGATAAAATTGCTAAGTGGCTTCAGCAAAGTTGTTAAAACATTCACAGGAGAGAAAAGAATGTTTGATGTGATTTACAGTATGCAAGTAACTGCATAACTAAAGCAGGGAGGTTATAAAATAATTTTAATAGCTTTTTTTAAATTCCTTTCTAATTCCACTATTTCATGCTGAGCATCTATCTGGTCATCATTATTTTTGCCCACTGAGAGCCAATCACGGTATAGCTGACACACAGGCAGCCATCAAAGGATTTTTGCTGGTATTTCTCAGCTTTCTGGCAATATCTCAGAAAGCACTCTAGGTGTGGGTACATAGTGGATGCAGCATGAAAATATCACTCATGTCTGCAAAAGATGCAGCAGCCCGATAAGCACGTGCTTACATTAGGTCTACTGGCTTCGCTGGGAATTCATTAATAAGAAGCACTCTCCCCCAAGGTACATCCTAACTCCAACCTGCAAAGGAGGGGCAAGAAACCTATGCTTCCTCATTCCTGTCCCTCCCCAACTGGCTCCTCCAACTCCCAGTCTGATACCTGAACTTGGGTCTGCTGGGTCACAGTCTGAGCTCTACTTTCCTCTTTACATCATAGAGTTGACAAAACTTTTTATTAGCTTTTTCATTCTCTGATTACCTGCTTTATCTAGTTCAGCATTCTGAAGAACTATAAGCTTATATCCCCACTTAATGTATATGCAAAGCAGAGAAACCAGTTCCTGACAGAACAGCAGTTTGTTGTAGGATCACACACACACACACACACACACACACACACACACACACACACACACACACACACACACACACACACACACACGTAACCTATGGAAAACATTGAGGAGCAACAGTTCATCTAAGGCATGTCTGTGGTATATGAAAAGAAACTGAATGTACTTGGTGAAAACCTATGCAGACATGGGCAGGGCATGCAGACTCTGCAGAGAAGGTATCCCAGCTGAAAAATAAACAGAAATTGTGTTTCCCAGAGGAATGTGTGTGGATATCAGAGACAGAGTATGCTGAGTGTCAGTAACTTATCTGTGGTTGCTACCATTTCACAGCATGATGGAGGGCACACAATGCTTGTGCTAGGTTGAGAAAATTAAATTAAACTGGGAATGGAAGAGCTTCTAGCTGTCACACATTATGTACATAATTTTAAGACATTTTTTACATAATTATGAGATTTGGTATGGATGCTTTGTGCACTGTAAGTCCACTGAAGTGGTTAAGAAGGTAATAAATAGTACCTGCTCCGGTGGTGTAGAGGGATGCAGCCTTTGTTAAGGACCAGGTGACCTGGACTTGATTAGAGACTCAGGCGAATGATGGAGTGGCAGGAAGGATGGGCATGTCCCTCTTAGGTGGAAGGGTGTTTATCGATGGTTCTCCTTAAGGGGAGGCGTGGTTCAAAGAGGGGGTGTAGTCAAAGAGCGCTGCAGATGGGTAGGGAAGTGCGTAGGGCATATAAAGAAAAAAAACCTGGATGGTTATAAAGATGGAGCCCCCAGGATGCCTTTATTTTATTTTACATTTTATTTATTTTACATTTGTTGACCGGGCTAGTCTAGCTGGATACATTTCCATTTTCAGTAGAGGCCCGGGGAGAAAAGCTCCACACAAATTTTAACCAAAAAAGTTACAATAAACAAGCAAATGGATGCTTTAGGATCCATGGTCAACCCCAGCAGTACAGGAATAAGTCGGGAAGGTGTAGGAGATTAGCTGGTAGACCCTGCATGGACATGTGGCATTGGGGAGCTGGCCGATAATAAAGTGTTAAAGGACCAATAAATAAAAAAAGAAGGTAATAAACTGTTTATGTACTGAATTTATAAATGCTGGCATCTTGGCTGCATGGTGCAACATTGGTAAAGCCCAATTGTGGCCAAGAGAACCCAGGATTAACTTGCAACTGGGGAACTGGAGGCACCAGCAAAAGAGGGGTGGTAGTGAGAGGCTGAAAGTGGCTCGCCATCCTGGGAGGGAGTTGGTCTGACCTGCTGCAATGCTGGCACCTACGGTGGAGAGAGAATGGTGAGTGTCATGCAGTCTTTTGGCAAGAGGTTTGCATTTGGTTGTGCCAGGCTCTGCCCACATGATAAAAGTAATGTATCATGTTTGAGAAAACACATACTTAGGTTCTTATTTCTCAGTGAGAGCAAGATACACATCTTTAATGTAAAATCTTGGGATAAATGTATTTCTGTAGTCATAGTATTGTAGTAGCATTGTAGTTTATGTCTTACTCTGAATTGCAAGCATGAAATATCTTAATTATAATTTATTTCAGGTTGTATCATACCAGAAAGTCTACATTGCTTAGTGTCCCATGACATGAAAAAGTTTGAAAATCACTAGTATACTAGCACAGCTGCTACCCTGATAAGCCAAGTTTGTTCTTGAAATGAATTTAATCATTACATATACCAAAAGTGCAATTCAGCACCATCATACTGTTACAAGGACCTTACTTCCTAAAATAATGACTGGTTTACATTTAAGGGAATATCTGTGTTTACACAGTGAATGATAAACGTGTTATATTGCTTCATAATTGTCATAGGCCATATGGTGCGCTGAGTCTCAAGCAGGGAAGAAATGCCACAAGATTAATAAGTATGGGAGCAAAACAACCAAGCAAATGTTCAATATGGCACAGCAACTGGACAGAGTAGGTAGAGAGAAGAAAGTGGTATGTGTTTTCTGTTGTCAGTTTCTGGGTTTTTGAAGTGCCTATCACTGAGTAATGAAGGTATCTCATACTGCCATAGGTAGCTATGTAGAACCTAAGGTGTAGTACAGTGTGACTGTGTCTCTACGTTTGTAAGATTGTGACACATTTCCAAGAAAGACTTTGGAAACCATCTTGAGTTTCATTCTATATCAGCACTACAGATCTGAAAGTTGTTGTTTTAGTCATCTGCTGTAAAGTGTGGCGTAGTGAGGGGGCTCCTGGGTTTCAGAATGAAGTTCAATGCCTTTTGCTGATGTGGGCAATATGAAACCTCTGAAGTAGCTGTTGTTAAATCCAGATAAGGGACTCAGGCAATTTTCACGTAGGACTAGCTCTCTGGGGGAGGAGCTTCAAGAAGGAAATTGTTCAAGTGGGTTCATTATTATTATTATTATTATTATTATTATTATTATTATTATTACTATTACTATTTTTGAGTATTACATTTTACTAAGAACACAGTTTCTGTTGAAAAGTACTGAAATATATCTAACCAATGTTCTCTCCCTGTTAAATTCTTTCTGACTTTGGTGATGCAGAGAAATCGAATGACAACAGCAAATTGCTGGATTGTATTTTTAATTATCTGCACTATTTAATCATTCTTTTGCTTTAGTGTTTCATTAGTTTACATTCTACAGCTTTACAGAATAGCCGCTATTTAATGGCTATTTTTGGCGTATAGTTGCAAACTTATATGGGGCAAGAGAGAAAAATGTCCCCCTGCACATGAGACAACACAGCAGATGGCCTGTTCGAGATGCCATATCAGTGGAATAAAAATTCAGGAATCCTGACTAATATTTCAACAGAAGATCTGGAAGTTCTGCTAAGTGACAGCTGTGAGAAACCTGATTTTGCTAAAATGCATATAAATTGAGAGTGTTTACAGTGATGTAGGATATTAAGTAGGGCAGTACAGGAGTCACAGCCTTCTGCATGAAAGGTATAGGAGTATACTTTGAGAAATGTAATTTAATTAAAAATGATTTTAAATGTTCAGAATGGTATTCAATGAACTGGATTTCACGCAGTTGATAAAGAGTCCTTAGGAGAGCGTTTATACACTTGGGTTCTAGATTTGTGATAACTTGGAGAACTCTTTGGAAAGACAACTTTTGTTCCATAGATGCATTCTCTGAATTACTGAATACCTCTTATCTTTTTGCAGAGCAGTTAAGTCCGGATGTCTTTATAATGTGCTGACTTAAGTTTGCTTCTTAAGGTCATCATCAAAAGATCACCTAGTATGTCTTATAGAGTGATAATAGTATGTCTTGAGTTTGTGATGCAAAATTAGGTGTTATGTTTCTGTGCATTTTAAAACCTTATATTCTGCTCTCCACCTCTTCAGTTATAACATGAACAGATTTATACAGTCAGGTTTTTGTGGAGAGCATCCCTGCAAGTGTGCATTCCAGTCAAATCTACAGCCAGATACAGTTCTGGATCTTGTCCATCATAACATTCTCTCCTGTCCAGCTTCAAAAGTAACATCCTTCATTGTTATGTCAGACCAGAAATTGGTGAGATTCATGTACAAGACTGGAGGCATACCACAAATAAATATGTCTGTCTTCAGGAGCTTCTCAAAAGCAAATCTCCTGCAACTACTTAGGAATCTAATAATTTCCACTACATCCTTCTGCACATTGACCCTGTGAATAAGGCTAGAGTCTTGTTTTACCTCCAGCTACCTAAATAGATTTTATATATACATACATATATATATATATAGAGAGAGAGAGAGAGAGAAAGCAGTACCTACCCATACCAAATACTTGTTTGCAAATTTAAAAACAAACTCTTATGGTGGAACAGATATATAGACATATATATGAGAAACTCTAGAACAGAAGGAAGAACGTGCTAAGTTCTTGTAGGCAGTCATATACTCCTCAACTTAAGAAAACAGTCAAACATGCTAGCAAAGAACTTAATGCAGCAGTCAGAAAACACAGAACTGATTATGCCAAAAGTAATTATAAATCCTTTTTAACTACGTTAGAAAGTTAAGCAACAAGAGCAATCTTTTTCAGAACGGATTCACAATGATACTGCCTGTTCTGATCCCAAAGAAACAACTGATATCCCAACCACCAAATTCAGAGAAACCTTCACCTCGCCCATCATCATAATTGCTTCAGATTCCTCAGTCCCACCCCGCAAGGATCACCATGGAACAAGTCCTAGCAGCCCTTCCTTAAACGAAAAACATCACATCCATGGGTCCTGATAATATAGCAAGAAATGTAATGATGTGTGCCAAGTATGGCCTGTCAGAACCTCCTTTAAACCTCTTTAACATGAGCTGTGGAATGCACTACATCCCTAAAGCATGGAGGACAGACATCATGATATTGCTATATAAGGGAGGTGCAGCCACTGATGCTGCTAATCGTAGATCCATTTGACATAGCAACTTTGTTTGTAAACTCATGGAATGTATTATTTCTGACCTCATAAATCTGCACTTTGTTAGTCTCTTAGCCCAGAATCCACATTAATTTGGAGCTGTCAAAGATTAGTCATGATTCCTAACCTTGTAAACTTCCTTGAAAGGATGACAGAAGTAGTAGATGCTGGTTATGTTGAGTGCACAGCGTACTTGTACTTGGCCAAGTTATTTGATACTGTCCCTAAGCAGGTATTATAGACAAACTGAACATCACTTCATATGCTTTAAGATGGATAGCAAATAGGCTGCCTGACAGAACATGACATTAGAGTTGCACGTGTCACCTCAGCAAATAAAAACCTTACAAATGGAGTTCCTCAAAGCTGGATGAAGAGCGCTGTTTTCTTGGCATTTATGTATCTGATTTGCATTCAGTATCCCAGCTTTCCAATTAAAACAAAATGTCGACAACTGTAACCTAGTTATTGTTATTCAAACACCTACCCACTCCAGTATGAGCTGAACTGTACAAACAACTGGAACAAGGGAAATGGCCTCTAATTAAATGCCAAAAATGAGTATAGTCTACTGTGGTTAAAAATAAAAGCCCTCATCATTCTACACAGGTGACTGTCCCCTCCACTGTCTTTAGGCATCTTGGCATCCTTGTGAACAACTTATTGTCCTTTGATCATCATGTCTCCACTGTAGTTAGAAAATTCTTCTATCTGGCTTAACAAATAGCCAGTGGTGTCTTATCCTGAAGCAAAAGAGTTCCACTATACTCATCGGTAGCCATTTGCAATGTCAGGACTCGCTAAAGCAAGTCTTGAAATACAGAGACTAAATTGCTGAAAGACCACACTTACATATACTAAGTCCAAGATGCCATTTCTTGGAAAATTCTCTTTTCTCTGAGAAATGGCGATCTTAGAGTTTGTTTATATAAGTTCAAGGGGTGTGGGTGGCTTGCTGTCCACATGGGGGTGCAGGAGGGGCTTACCCCACCTGCAAAAAGAAGTTTTAAGGAGAAGAGTAATTTTCAGGATTCGCTATTCCTGTATTTTTGGTCTTTTTTTTTTGCTTGTTTGCATTCAGCATTTCAAGTGCAGACATTTCTATAGGGAGCCGCATTCATCTCTTATCCATCATATTATTGAAAACAGTGCCACCTTTGGTACTTAATATTTGAAACTTATCACTCAACTGTAAAGATTTCATAGGTTCCTAGCCTTAAGTTCCTTAATTACCCATACTGAGTAGCCATCTTATCTCTGTATTCTGTTTCCTATAGATTCCTCAGCAGTGATCTATGTTTGGCCTTTTGGGCCACAAAAGACCAACCCTCCTAGACTTATGTCTTCATAGATCTAATGGTTCTTTAAATACACACACATAAGGGACCTCAGTCTCCATCAGCAAATTAATAGGACAGTGGGAAGCATTTACATAAAGGACTAACCTAGGCAATTAGATGTCTACTCATAAAATGTACCTATGCCTGTCTAATGTAACCCTTCCTGAGGCAGGAGATAACTTCTGACATTTAGCTTTCTGGCTAAGTTACTAATGGTCTGATGACTGATTGGCTATTAACTAGGTATGAGCCCGTGATCCTGTACTAATGGCAGCTTGTATCGTTCCATTTATGGCATGCTTCACTGTGTAGCTTCAGGACTTTTAGTTCATTTATGAGACTGTTTTAGGAACATTTTCCCTTTCTATGCTAGATCACTTAGACAGAAGAGACGGAAATATATTTTGCAGAAATTATGTCGTTTGTAATATGAATTATTATAATTTGGCGACAAGTGAACTGGTCCAGTGGACATTTTCAACCATGTCAACCATAATCTGGCTTTTGTGGCATATGATCAGTGGATATCCTGTAAGCTGTGCAACACCAAGTGCTCAAATAATAGCACTTGGCCAAAAGGTGCATTTTTCAAAGGAGGTTGCTGTGGTGGTCAAGATTTTGCCTTTGTACTGACGGGCAACAACCTTGAAGCTGATTATGTCAAGCCTGGGATTGCAGGTCACCCCCCCCCCCCCCCACATGAAGTATATAGAAGAGTCTTTCCCTATAGAAAAGTAGGTTGATTTGAAAAGCAAGTAATTAGCTTTGTTTTTATCTCAGCTTGGTTTTCATTTAACTGGTCTTTGATCAGCTGATGTTAATCCAGAGCCATGCATATGTGGGCTCTTAACCGTAGACAGTAAAATATACCATAAGCCAGTACCATTTTAATTTCATTTGAGCTAAACCACAAGCTTTGTTTTCAGGGGAATTTGCTCTTCCCCTCTTCACATTTCTGGTCTTTGTACCTTCAAATTGCAGCGTAATCAGCAGATGCCTCATCGAATTATACGTTTCTTGTTATGGAAGAATGAGCTTTATAAGTCACTCTGTTGGCCTTAGTAGTTGAATAGCACAGTGCTACTTTACCTGACCAAAGATGCATAGCTGTGTGTCACACTTCATCTCAGAGTAACAGTTTTATTTCTAAACTCAAATTCCTGGTATTCATGTGCAGCACAAAACCTTGTATTCATTTGTTGGTTTGTTAATGGCCATGTTGGTCCAGTTGAGCAGTGCTAGTGGAGACCCAGGGAGAAAAGCTCCAGACAATTTAAAAAAAACAGCATTCACTGCAGCATACAGTACTACAGTGCAAACATTTGCTGTTACAATTCAAGATTAAAAGTACTCAAACAGTTGGAGAAGCAGCTATTATAAAACAGCACATTAGGTTGCCAGTGACTAATTTATAATTGTACTCTTAGGAACAGTGCAAAGAAGATAGTGGTATAAAATGCATTAAAGCAATGCAATAAAATTCAGTCATTTTTTTAAGTAGCTGTCTGTCATACCCTCTTGGGCGTTCTGTCATTGACCTCTGTCAGCCCTGTAAATTGTTCTCCTTTCTACTAAAGCCAGTAAACATAAAGCCTGAATAGGGCCAAAAATGCCCAGTTAACATTGTTCACAGCTTAGTATGCATTATTTTTCTTGGTTTGTTCCATGTGCCCTCATTTACCACACTTACACTTAGGGATGCTGTGACACATTTTGCAGAAGGCAAACCATGTATCAGGGAGCAGATGCATGAGTGTGCTAGGCATAAAACATACTCTACAGCATATACTTTAAAAATGTATTTATTTTGTGCAATTAGATTTGATAGCATTTAAATGTTTGATTGGTAAGTTCATCTTGGCTTATGTTATGTTTTTTTGCAATAGAGCTTTTTTTGACACAGAGGGAGGGGAACAGTGTAATGGAACATAAGGTCACAATGTAGGGATGGCTGCAAAAAGCAGTGTTGATCACTATAGCTTGGAAACTACACATGTGGTAGTGTGCATGCTTCAGGGGCTGGTATTCTGTTCCATGGTTTGGCACTGAGCTTATCAGACCCACAAGGGAGGAAGGTTATCATTATACAAAAAAAATGCATGCAGCAAGGGATGCTGTCCATTTCTCCATCCTAGGGACATTTAGGATCTGACCCTTAATTGGGGTTGGTTCTGGTCTTGAGGAGGTGAATCCAGACCCTCAGGCCATTGGAAGAAACGTACCCCTGGTTGAAAGGTAGATAATAAAACATAGGAAATAGGTCCAAACACTTTTCACAGCTACCTGGATAATGGCCTCTTCTGTCAGCTGCCACTACTGATGGTAGCCGTGTTGCTGTTAACAGGGGAAGGAAATGACCTATTGCTTACAGGAGGAAACATGAGACTACTTGTGGTCTCAACTGTGATTATATGGTAACTTACCTTCTTGCACATATTGTGCCCAGCTTTGTATCCTGCCTTATGGAAGAACAATATTGAAAGAGTATGTGTGTGTGTGTTTGTACTGGGGGATCTGTCTGTGTACATACCTGTATATACATACACACACACACTCACACACACACACACACACACACACACACACACACACACACACACACACACATGTATATGTAGAAAATTTGATTATGGACACTCCTCCCAGCCCCATCTCATTTACTTACTCTACTGAGTAAAGTGAGATAATTTGGGAAGGACTACCCCCTTTCTTCTTTGATTTTGGACACTCCTTCCAGTCTCATCTCATCAGCGAGAGCATTTGGGAAGGCCAACCCCTTAGTTTCTTAATGTTTCCTCCCTCTCCACTTAACAAAAAAAAATGTTACAGCTTATTCAGCTGCTTTTACTGTAATTGTGTTCTTCCTGCTTTATTACCTTATTTTGCTTTGCTGCTTGCTGTTAAGTGTTCAAGTGCTTTTATTCTGCTCCATTTATTACTGCTTGTTAGTAGCCTGATTAAATGTATCATGTTAAGTTGTCAATCTCGCCTTCATTCTTGCTGGATGGGTTCGGAGCCGATCCTCGGCTCCGACTCGGCACCCGCTAAGCTCGAGAATCACTTTTACCAGCTCGAGGCAGCCCTATATCCCATGATGCAAGGCGGTGACTACCCAGATCTCGTTTGCCGCTTCGCTCATGAGGTCACCTTTTTTACCAGCTCCTGGTAAGTGAATTTCATTACTCTTTTTCAAGAGATTTAGCTATCCCAGTTTCTAAATTTTTTCCCTTTCATAGTTAGTTAGTTCCCGATTCACTTAGACCCTATTCCCGTTAGTTTTCTCGATCCCTTTTCATATTTTCTGTTAGTCAGGCCTTAGGCCTTACCCTCCCAACAATTTCCTGTCAGGATTTTTGTTAGGTGTGTCTGTGTTTTGTTTTAATTAGTGTATCTGAGGACTGAGTGTGTGTGTGTTTATGTCCAAACTCAGTCATGTCTAAAGACACTAGGGTCTCAGGTTTTAAGAAGTGTGACTCGTGCTGTCAGAAGATGTCTCTGACAGACGGTCACACTTCTTGTATTTATTGCCTGGGACCCCTACACCTGCAGGACTCCTGTGCTATTTGTCATTCTTTCAGCCAGAGAGTCCTGCAGGAACGTAGAAACAAACTGATCCTAAGGGGTCTTCTCAAGCCTGAGAGCTCCCCGGCTAAGGTCGGCTCCGGGAAGCCCTCTAAGCCATCCAAGACCCAGACTTCGGTGTCCAAGTCTGTGGCCTTGGTTCCGACTCCACCAGAGTCGACATCGGCTCCGTCCGGAGCCGATCCTTCCTTCTTGGAAAGTTTAGTACCGGTGCTGATCGGCACCGATACCCTGCCTTCGGCACCTGTGTCGGCTCCGGCTGGAGCTGATACTCTAGCTTCGAAGCATGTGTCGGCTCCGGCTGGAGCCGACACATCTCTATCCCAGCTCGGAGCCGACAAGCTGTCGGCTCCAACTGGAACCGAAGGTTCGTCGGCTCCGATGGCTCCGTCGAGGAAGAGATCTAGATCTCCTTCTCTGGAGTCTATCCACTCGGCTCCGGCCTCCCCCTTACTTTCGGAGCGGAGCCATCAGAGCCGATCCTCAAGGTCTTCCAGACTCTCAGACCATGACTTGGAGAGAGTGGTGAGTAGACTACTAAAATCACAGGCACTGGCCCAGATGCTCCATAGCCCGTCTCAGCAGACGACCGCTATTCCACACCCCCCTGAAATTCCTCCTTCGACTCTCCTTCAGAGCTCGGAGCCGGAGATTATTGGTACCGTGACTGTTGCTGCTTCGGAGCCGATACCACCCCTTTCGGCTCTGTCGTCTTCGACTCCTATCTCCTTCTTGAGACCGTCCTTGGAGGGATCCGGTCGTCGGGCTTCCCTGGTCGGTTCCGAGGGGGCGAGTGGTATCGGACCCTTGTCCGACCCCGTTCTCCCTCTCGGAGCTTTGGCCTTGGTGAGCTCGGCGCCGACATCTGCTTTGGAGCCTTCCTTTTCGGTGGAGCCAGGGATCCCTGTTTCTTCGGAGTGGGGGCTCTCGGTCCTCCCTGGGAGGAGAGCCTTCGAGGTGATGAGGAGTGTGCTAACCCCTGAGCTTAGTCAGCAGTCGGTTCCTTTAGCTCCTCCCTCTACGGTGCCTGTAGATGTCTCTTCCCACTCTCTTGCTCCCGGACCCAGAGTTCCATCGCCCCAGGTTTCCCCATTGGGAAGAACTTCCTCTTCCGAGGTTTCTCCTGATCCTTCAGGAGAGCCCCCGCGTAAGAGGACCTGCAAGAGGAAGCACTTAGACTCCCCTGAGTCTACGACATCAGATACCGACTTAGATGAGTCGGAGGGGTCCCCAAGATCCCCCTCTGAGGATGTCTCCTTTTCAGACATCCTTGAACTCCTGAAACAGAGGGGAAACTGGCCCTCCATTAATCCCTCCGAGGATGAGTCGGTATACCTGGAGGCTTTTGGATCTCGACCCTCCACCTCCTGGGTGTCTCCACCTTTCGACCCCCTCATGGATGTGATAGCTCGAAAGGCGTGGGCATCTCCTGATTCTGTGGAACCAGTCCCCAGGAGGCCTTCTAAATTTATCACGGCCCCCACTGAGAAACAGTTTCTCACAAAAGGTGTTCCGGTTGATGCCATGGTGGTGGCAGCCGCCACCAAAAAGGAACTTGCAGATCCTTCCGTACCAGTCCATCCTCCTAACAAGGAGTCTAGGACTATGGACAGGTATGGTAAGCAGATGTTTTCCTCAGCGACCTTTGCTATGCGTTCGCTGAATTATTTATGTCACTTCACCCGACTTCAAAGAGATATCCTCAAAGAATTGGGTGAGGTAGTACAGGATCCATCAGCTGCTGGGGCTCAAGAGAAGATTGCCTCTCAGCTGGGAATCTTAAATTGCATAACTAACTCCTCCATGCGGCTCATTTCTTATGCAGCCGATGGGGCGAGTAGAGCCGCAGGCACAGGAGTGGCTCTCAGACGTCAGTCCTGGATGCGGCTTTGCAATTTTGCAGACCCCTTTAAGGCGTCCTTCACAAATTCTCCCTTTGATGGCACAACTTTGTTTGGACCTCAGGTGAAGGACACGTTGACCAGGTGCGAGCAAGACGGCAAGACTCTTTCTGCCGTAGGAGTCCATTTCTCCACCCCTTCTAGACCTTACCCCAAAGGTCAGAAGGGAGGGAAAATGTGGTTCCGAAAATCTCAGGGAGTCACGCCTGATGCACGTGGTCAGTTTACCCCCAGAGGCGGAGGGGGTAATAACAATAGACGCTGCCCTAGGGGCAGGGGAGGTCCGCAGAACCAGGGCATCAGAGAGCCTCTCTCTGACAAGCCCTTCCAGCATACATGAGGTGTTGCCCGACTGCCCACCCTTGGAGGCAGTCGGGGGGAGATTGTCACTGTACCCAGAAGCCTGGCTTTCCCTCTCTCAAGACAAATGGGTACAGTTGATCATATCCGAGGGTTACAAGATTCCTTTCGAGGAAAGCCCCTTCTCTCAAAAAGGTTCCCTTCCAGACGTTCCACCCGGTCTAAGGGAAATTGCAAAGCTAGAGGTTTCAAAGCTTCTAAAAAAAAAGGGCCATCCAGCCAGTTCCAACAGATCATTTAGGATCCAGAATCTACTCAAGGTTCTTTTTGGTTCCCAAAAAGACGGGAGACTGGAGACCAATATTAGACCTCAGCAGGCTGAACAAGTCTGTCAAAAAGACAAGATTTCGGATGGTCACACTTCAATCGATTTTGCCCTTTCTGGGCAAAAACAACTGGATGTGCTCCATAGACCTTCAAGATGCATACTATCACATAAAAATCCACAGACGCTGCAGAAGGTTTCTCCGCTTTCGGCTGGGGACCAGTCATTTTCAATTCAGAGCCCTGCCCTTTGGTCTCACTACAGCCCCCAGAGTGTTCACCAAGTGCATGGCAGCGGTCATGGCTCACCTGAGACGTCAAGGATTCCAGGTGTTTCCGTATCTAGACGACTGGCTCCTCTCAGCCACCACCAGGCATCAACTTCTCCAAGCCAGAGATTATACTCTACGTCTCTGCGGTCAGTTAGGAATTTCAGTCAACTTCGAAAAGTCTTCCTTATCGCCTTGCCAATCTATTTCCTTTATAGGCGCAGATCTAGACACTACTCGGATGTCAGCAAACCTAACAAGCCAAAGAATCCTAGATATCCAAAACCATGTTCGGATCATCGTATCCAGCAAAAAGGTTCAAGCCAGGTTGGTCCTGAAAGTGTTGGGCCTCATGGCAGCCGCCATCACACTTCTTCCTCTGGCCCGTTTTTACATGCGTCTCCTACAATGGATGTTGTTTACCCAATGGTCCTTCCAGCAGCTTCCCATGCGTCACAAGATCCTGGTGACACAGACCTGCAAGAGCCATCTATCCTGGTGGACTTCTTCTCCCCTAGTCCAGCAAGGCAGACCATTTGTCCCCCCGGCCCCGGTAGCCACGGTCACTTCAGATGCCTCCCTGATCGGGTGGGGGGGGGGCATTATCAGGGCAGGATGGTTCATGGCACGTGGCAACCGTTCGAATACCACCTGCACATAAATGTCCTAGAGATGAGAGCAGTGCTTTTAACGTTGCAAGCCCTAAACGACTTTCTTCCCTTAGGAACTATTGCAGTTCACACGGACAACATGTCCGTGGTGTGGTACATCAACCAAGCAGGGCGGGACCAAGTCCTATCCCTTGTGTCGAGAAGCTCTCAGACTTTGGCAATGGGCGATCTCCTCTCATCGGTTTCTGGTAGCAACGCATATCCCCGGGAAAACCAACATAATAGTGGACAGATTGAGCAGAGCTATACTCATGCCTCACGAGTGGTCTCTCAAACAATCCATAGTGGAGGAGATTTTTCAGAAGTGGGGCCGCCCATGCTGCGACCTTTTTGCTACACCCCAAACAGCAAATGCCCAGACTTCTTCTCTCTCTTTCCACTTCCGGGCCATCCCCCCAGAGATGCTCTTACCCAGGATTGGCCCCGGGGACTTCTTTATGCCTTTCCCCCCTTTCCGTTAATACCGCAAGTACTCCAGAAAGCTACCGTCTTGAGAGCCAAAATGATTCTCATTGCCCCTTACTGGCCTCGACAAATTTGGTTCCCGTTCCTTCATCGCCATCTCGTGGTGCAGCCTTGGCATCTGGACCCAGTTCCAGATCTTCTGACCCACCAGTCGGGTCAACTGCACCGATCCATTCGTTCCCTCAACCTCACCGCTTGGTTGCTCCACTTCCTTCCTTAGCCAGGCTTCCAATGATCTCTAACCCCGTTAGAGATATCATAGTAGCTTCTCTAAAGTCCTCTACCAGGAGGATTTACTCTAGCAAATGGAAACGTTTCTCCTTTTGGGCAAAGTCTGAGAACATAGACCCTTTTACTGCCCCTATTCAGTCAGTCTTGGACTTTGTAGCTGAAATTTTTCACTCCGGTTCTTCTTCTTCCACAGTTAAAGTCCAGTTGGCAGCAATCTCTAATTTCCATGTCGGATTTGCAGACCAGAATATTATGTCTCACAAACTTTGTAAAGCCTTTCTCAGAGGGGTGTTCCTACTTAAACCCCCTGTTAGAGATCCTCCACCACAGTGGGACCTAAATTTAGTGCTGGCATCCTTGATACTTCCCCCTTTCGAACTGGCTGCTACATGCTCATTAAAATTTATTTCTTGGAAGACACTCTTTCTAGTTGCTATTACTTCGGCTAGGCGAGTGTCGGAACTACATGCTCTCTGTGTTCGTCCCCCTTACTTGGTCTTCCACAAGGATAGAGTATCCTTAAGAACCAATCCATCCTTTTTGCCCAAGGTTGCTTCTAAAACAAATTTAAATCAATCCATTGACCTTCCTGTATTTTTCCCAATCATTCTAACAGGGCAGAACAAACATTGCATTGCCTAGATGTTCATCGCCAACTCAGATATTACTTGGACAGAACAAAGCAATTTAGAAAATCTGATCAGCTTTTTCTTTCTTACGCTGAAAATAGGAAAGGTCTTCCTGTTTCTAAAGTAACCTTATCCAGATGGCTATCTTCCACCATTTCTGACATTTATCAGCTTAGGGGCAAACAACTGATCTCAAAACCTAAAGCACATTCTACTAGGGGTCTAGCCACATCTACAGCTTTTCAGGCTAGACTACCCTTGGACACTATTTGTGCAGCAGCCACTTGGGCCACTCCTCATACCTTCATTTCTCATTACAAATTGGATTTGGCCTCCAGGAACAGGGCAAGGTTTGGTTCCACAATTCTCAAGAGTCTGTTCCATTGAGCCACCCAGGATAGAGGTGCTAGGGACGCGGTCCCATCCAGCAAGAATGAAGGCGAGATTGACAACTTAACATTTAGAAGTTATGTACCTACCATAATGTTCCATGTTAGTTGTCTTCTCTCGCCTTCTTTCTTGCGTCCCTCCCTCCTGTCCCCCTAGCCTGGACAGACCTTGATTTTCCCTTTTCTCTGGGTGATTGTTCTCCCTTGGACACCAGTTAGCTCTGGATCTTTGTTACCTGGGTTCCCCTTACAGTCTCCTCAGGTTAGTTGTTCTTCTTTCCTTGTGGAAAGATTGCGGGCAGTTTTCCTCTAGATACCAAACGAGATCTGGGTAGTCACCGCCTTGCATCATGGGATATAGGGCTGCCTCGAGCTGGTAAAAGTGATTCTCGAGCTTAGCGGGTGCCAAGTCGGAGCCGAGGATCAGCTCCGAACCCCATCCAGCAAGAAAGAAGACGAGAGAAGACAACTAACATGGAACGTTATGGTAGGTACATAACTTCTAATTTTATTCTAAGCCTCTTAGTTTTGGTTTTAGCACTTGGGCTTCAGGCCAGTTATTTTACATTTAAGAAGGTTTTTGTGGTTTACAGTCTTGTGGACAAACCCTTATCAAAACCCTTTCTCCATAAGTCCGTGCAAGTATTCAGAGCACTGTATCTGGACAATTCCTATCATTTTCTCTTGCCATCTTGGTCGACATGGGCATACTGAGGCACTGTAGCAACTGCCTCATGTTCACTGACAGCCCTCTTCTCCTAGAACATAATTCTTCTACTTGCATCTACATCAGTTACCTGGAATCCATGCTCTCTCATGCCACAGTCAGTATTTCTTCTAAACGAGGAGATTGCCAGCATAAACACTACACCACCTATATCACATAACCAAGCACAATACACACCCACCTATGCAGCTGTCCTCAATAAAAACTTAACTAAAAGCAGAGACCTCCAAAACACACTCACAAACATTCCACATACAACACCAAACACATTACACACAACAGACAACACACCAGTGTGTCACAAACACAGCCCATAAGGCATAAAAATAAACCAAACATACTGGTCATTGAAGACTCAGTCGTGAGACACACCAATGTCCCTCTCACCAGGCTTGAAAAGGAGAAGGTCATAGTCAGTTGTCTGTCAGGTTCCAGAATCCACCAAATCACGCAAGCACTTAAGTCTCTCCACAGCAGGTACAAGTATGAGTCTATCATTGTCCATGTTGGTGTGAATGGCTTGAGACATACCTCCCTGGATGATATGAAGTGAGACATGATTGAGCTCTCAGAGAATGTGTCCCAGGCAGGTATGACCCTGGACATAAGCAGCATCCTACCTTCACCAAGAATGATACCACAATACCAACAAAAAAATTTGACTTCAACAATCGGCTTAGTTTCTGGTGTCATTCCAAGGGGATCCAGTATCTGTCCGCCAGGGATGACATGGAGAGGCCTTGATGCTTTACCAGAGATGGCCTCCACCTATCACCCCCGGGATTCTGGATTCTGGCCAAGGTTGTTGTCTCCCCCATTGTGCCTTTTTTAGGCAATGTCCCAAAGACAAATCTTCCAACATAAAAAGCTGTCGAAAAGCAAATTGAAGGTCATGTTGCATAATGCTAGGAGCCTTAACCTGAAAATACACTCACTGGAGGCTCTCCTCGCACTGGAAGATAACGACATCTGTGCAGTCATGGAAACTTGGTTCAAGGCTGCAGAAAGCAATCCTGCCTTACTAGGCTATACCTCATTCCACACATTCCGACCCCAAAATGAGGTCAGGAAGGCTAAGGGTGCTAGAGTCTCTATCTGCATTAAAGACAAGCACACTGCCAGACTGGTTTGCCAGCATGACTCAATAGAATTACTCCAGGTGCAACTGACAGTTGGCAAGACTCCCATCCAAGTTATAGCCAGCTATAGACCCCCTGCATGACTCAGGACACCCCCTCCTCCTACCTGGACCTACTTGACTCCATCAGGGTACCCCCCACCACACTGATCCTTGGTGACTTCGACAACCTCACCATGGACTGGGTAAATTATGCCTGCACTAATGTACTCACCCAACGATTCCTTGACTTCATCAGTAATAACACACTAGACCAGCTCGTCTCATCCCCCACAAGGGGAGATAGCTGCACCACTCCCGTAGTAAGTTCTTCCTG
>NC_056747.1:458317810-458342810 GCF_019279795.1 Protopterus annectens | reverse complement strand
GTTTAAAAAGAAAGATTGTTTTTTTCTTCCCAATTCTAGGGAGATACATCCTTGGTAACAGCTGGACTAATGTTGTCAGGTGTTTGGTAGCTTGGTTTCTCAAATTCTCCAAGGTTATTAAATCCCCCTTTATACACAGTGCTTTGTATGAAGACCATCCCCAAAGCTCTTTTTCCACACTGAAAAGCAGACTCATTAGAAAGGGCTCTCAAACAACTTTTTCTAGTTTTAGTTATTATTAATTTTATGCAGATGAGCTGTACACTTTTTTTTTCACTATTCTGTTGTTTTTTGGAATTTCATCCAAATTTATTGTGCTCTGCATGTCTGTTTGCATCAGAATCTAAATTGCTGTTAGTCACTTGCAGTAGTATATATCCTTCCACCAAATGTTTTTCACAGTTAGGGAAAAATTATAGCAGTTAATTCATACTTTAATTTTTTCTGATGAAAAAATTCAGAATGTTGCTGTTTATCTTGGTATTTAGCTGATTTTCCTGCTGGTGTTACTTTTTTGTAGTGTTGCAGAAATTTGTTATGATTTTAATGGAGAGAGCATTTAAGAACTGCAAGTGTAGTAAAATCTCCCTGTACAAGACAAGCAGTCTGAATATGTGTACTTCCTTGGTGAAGAGCATAATGCTTAGATGTGAAGTATCTGACATTCATTCAGATTTCTCTAATGGATATATATATATATATATATGTATATAAATATATATATATATATATATATATATATATATATATATATATATATATATATAAAATGTGTGTGTGTATGTGTGTGTGTGCATATATGCACGTATGTATATATGTATATATGTGTATATGTATGTATGTGCGGTGGTGCAGCGGTAGCGTTGTTGCCTCACAGCAAGAGGTTCTCCCGTTCGATTCTTGGCTGGAGTGCGGGGAGTGCCTTCTGTGTGGAGTCTGCATGTCCTCCCCGTGGTTGGGTGAGTGTTCGAAAGACATGCGTAAATGGGCGTGCCTTCATTGAAGGTTGAACGTCGAGCTGGCACCTCGGCATTCGTGAAAATCTACTGCCAATTATTAGCGGACCGGAGTTCCGTTGTGGCGACCCCTAACCTGGAAAAGCCAAAAGACAAACAACAACATATATATATATACACATACATATATGTGTGTGTGTGTGTGTATATATATATATATATATATATATATATAAATATAAATATATATATATATATATATATATATATATATATAAAATGCTTCCTTGCAGGTCCAACAGCTGTTGGGCCAGATACTGGATCTCAAGAAAGATAATAAACCAAACCACGAACTAAGTCCCAACAACCAAAAGGAAGAAAGCAGTAAGCACCGTGGTAGTCCAATGAACCTCTCCAAGCTGTAACTGTAGATAAATCCTTTATTGAACACGAACAACACAATAAGGTAAACGAAACACTGATAAATCAAGCGCTTTTGCCTGCATAGATGTCAGGCTTTTTCAAGATGAACAGCAGGGTAACCAAGTTCATTTAAATAGAGGCTTTCAGTGCTGATTGTTTCAATTAAACAATTACATTAATTCAATTAAATTAATTGAATTAAGTTGATTGAAATGCTTTAACCAACACCAAGATGTAAAATATACTTTGTTGAGATGGAAGCATGGTTGTGCACAATACTTTTGATTTCAAGCAAACAAATAAAAACATGTTAAAATACAAATGCGTAGATGTCTGACAAGAGCTGTGAATACTATCTTATAATGTTAAATACTATCAGTACATTCTAAAGTCATTGAAAAAAACTTTCTTAGTTTAAATATTTTAAATATTATAAATAACATGGACAAATAAACAATGAAATCAGAGTGGTGTGACAACTGTGTTTTTTTTGTTTTAGTTTTTTTAAAATGAAACCTTCTAAGAAACTGTGCATATAAAAATATACAATTAAAATGAACCTTAAAAAATTCCTTTATGCACTCAGTGCCAGTAAAATATCAATAAATATAAAAATAAATATATATAATGCTTCCTTGTAGGTCCAACAGCTGTTGGGCCAGATACTGGATCTCAAGAAAGATATAATTTCATTTCCTGCAGATTCTTCTTAATCTCCTAATCTTAAAAATAGGAAATCCATGCAGAGGATGGAGAGGCATACATCACCATCTTCTGGTCTCAAGTAAAAAAGGGTAAATCTGAGTCTGTTGTATGTGCTGTTATATTTAATGTGTTTTCAGACAAATCTGCACTGACTCCTCCCTTTCAGGAAGAAAATATGCCCTTTTTGTGCTACTCCTTTCTGTAGAAAGTGATACCAGTTTTCTTTACTGGCTGCATTGGTAACTTGTAATGGCACTAGGAAGGCTGGCCTTCACTCCATGCAGAGCTGATGCAGGCATTGGAGTACCACTCAGTGTCAGCTGTGGTCTTGGTTGTTGAGCTCCAGCTCTTGGTATTTACATTTTGCCTTCAGCAATGCCATCAGAACCAGTGATGTCCTTGGCATTTACAGTTCTGGTATCAGTGGTCTTGTCAATCCAACTGTCAATCCTCAATGCTGTCACCAGTATTTGAGAGGTCAGGCTTTCAGCTGTATATGCCAGTTCCTTTGGTGCCAAGCCTTTTTGTCAGCAAAAGAGTCAGAGTGGTCATTGTAACCATTTATGCATGTGTCCACTCAGCAACTGTCATTCCCTCCACTGCTAGCCTTAAGCTATCCTGCATGCACTATTTTGTTAGAATCTTTGGCATTCTCTTTTCTTGGATAGGAAGACAGAAGGTCCCAAAACCTTGTACACAATCATGTTCTGACAGCAAACCATATTCCTGCTGAATCCAGATATCTAGTGGATAGGATGAGTCGTCTGATGCCACACGAGTGGTTCATCATTACATTAGTGGCATAGAAAGTGTTCCATTGCTGTGGAAGCCTTTTGCTCTTCCAGCCTATGCCAAGTGCAGCAACTTATTTCCCCTTATCACTCTTACTGGGGAGTGTTCACCAAACACTGTTGTCCAGAAACGGCTTCCAGGACTCCTGTACTCATTTTTCCATGTCCTCTAATTTCAACATTCATTCAGAAAGCCAGCCACCATATTCCCAGTGTGGTTTTCATATCCCATTTTTGCCTCAGAAAGTCTGGCTCCTCTTGCTGTGCTGGGGACGCTTCTTCATCCTAAGTATTTAGGACCCTATTGTCCCATCCCTAGCCAGATCTCCACTTCTTATGAATAACTGGATTATTTCCCCAGTTCCTTTCCCTTAATGGCTAGAATGCTCTGTGTAGGGTAGTTGAGATTTTCACTTCTGCACAAAAGCCTAATACTAAGAAACTTACAGAAGCAAATGGACTTTCTTTTCTATTTGTGCTTCTGTAATCCTTTTACTGCTTCTCTACATGTAGTCCTGTCTTTTATCTCAAATTTGTGATACATCCCCCAGCTGTTGTTCCATTAGAGTGCATCTTGCTGCTATCTTTTCCTTATATCAAGGCTAAAATTCTGTGTTTTTAGCTTTTCTGAAGTTTTTTTTTTCAAAAACATTTTTATTTTGTTTTCATTATAAACATACACAAATGTACTTATGACAAATACAATAAAACAGTAACAAAACTATTTACAATATTTACATTCATCCATGATAAACAATCATTTTATCCATTAGAAGTTATCAATATTTGTTCAAAAGGTTTTCCAATTTTTGCCATGCTATTTTTTTATGAGTAATGTTATGAATTTTATAATAAATGGTTTGCAGTTCTTTTTTACAAACAACTTTTGCTAAATTAATAAAATCTTTAAACATCAAATCTTGTTTACTTTTCCAGTTCAAAGTAATAACTTTTCTGGCAATTACAAGAATTGACCAGAGTAACTGAATCTGAGATTTAGGTATTACATTATGTATAGGAACACTGAATAGGATTAGTGAGTTAGAAATATGACAGTTATCAGACCATAAAGCATTTACAAAATACCTGAAGTCTTTCCAGTATTGAACATTTCTAGATTCAATGAACATGTGAACCCAGTTGGGCTCTTGTAATTCATCACATTTCCAACATTTACTTTCACTGTTTTTTTGAGTATAAGATTTTATTTATGTGGCGTATAGAAACTCCTATTCATAAATTTCCATGTATACAGTCTCCAATATAATGAAGAAGAGGTACTATATGTAGAATTCATTAACAGATTTTTTTGGATTCAT
This sequence comes from Protopterus annectens, assembly GCF_019279795.1. Lineage (NCBI taxonomy): Eukaryota > Metazoa > Chordata > Ceratodontiformes > Protopteridae > Protopterus > Protopterus annectens. The sequence continues at coordinate 458,338,616 of NC_056747.1, read as the reverse complement.
CAGATATTTGTTCTCCATTAATCTTTACATAGTAATTCCAAAAATCTGAGTCAAACTTTAGAGTGTCTTCTCTTAGTATCTTATAGATAGGTGAGATACTTAATTTTTGATTATCTGCCTTTTCAAGACACCTAATAAAAAGCTGAATCAAACTAGGTATAGATTCAGTCTCTAGGTTGATTGATACTCTCGTTTTGTTTTCTATAAACTGCCATAATGAGAGTATAAACAACTGTCTTGACTATTATCAAAACTACATAAAAGACAGTTTAGCAGTTTAATACTCTTATTTTCAATAAACTGATGCCAGAATATCAAGTTATATTCCTTTAATTTTTGCATCACATTGATGTTGAAAGAATCTAGGCAATCAGGGGAGTATGTTATAGGGAATATAAGAAATAGAAATTATTTAATGTTGTAATTACAATCAGTTATATTTTTAAAGTTATTAAACATTTGATTAAGGCCATAAGAAAAATGATCAAACTTCTTATTAAAAAACAAAATTCACGTAAATGCCAATGAACTCTACTTAGGTTCATAGGTTCATAGATAGGTACTAGGCTATTGGCCCTAGGGCCTATATAAGGCTAGCCAAAAAGGTACCCTGGCTTTCGCCACCCAAGAAAATTATTTTTCTGTGCCCCTGTCGAGCAGAGCCACAGAAGTGATCCCCAGGGTGAATTTCCTATCTCCCATCCAATCATCAAGATTTTTCTTGAAGAGTGCTAATGAGGAGCTTTGTTTGATATAGATAGCTAGTTTGTTCCAGAATATGGGATGGCTCTGGGACAGGAATCTATCCCTCCAGCATGTTCTGTTTATTGTGACAAGGTTTAGGTCCCTAGAGCTTATCTTAGGACAATAGTCCTTACTAATTTGAAAGCCTTTTATATTTTGCTTGTTTCTGATATATGTAGCAAAAGGTTCCATTGAAAGAGCAAACAATAATGGTGACAAAGGTCAACCTTGTCTAGTTCCCTTGAGCAGTTCTAGTGGTGAGGAAAGATATGATCCGATTTTCACATAAGCTTGTACCCCACTATAAATTTTCATTAATAAGTTGACAGAATCTGAGGAGAATTCAAAACCAATCAGAATTCTTTGTAGAAAAGACCAACTAATAGAATCAAAAGTCTTTTCTATGTCTAAGCTGATAATAGTTAGTTGTTGTTTTGTATTTGCATGCTATGTCTATTAATGATAGTAATTTAATAATGTTATCTTGTACTTTTCTATGAAGAATGATCCCTGTCTGATCATTATGTATTAGATTAGGTAATATTTTCTTTATCCTATTAGCTAATATTGTTATGAAAATGTTATAATCTGTGTTTACTAACAAAACTGGCCTATATGAATCACAAGATTTGGGGTCATTGCCTTGTTTTAATATGGGGGACATAATTGAGTATTTCCATGATGGGGTGTTAATACATTTTTGCTTATTTTCTGAAGTTTTTCAAGGTCTTTCTTAAAGGTATCTTTTTCATTATATTCCATCACTGAAATATATTGTTCCACAGAGGGACTTGTATTTTGTCCTGACAGGACCTACTGTTCTACCATTTGAACCAGCAGCTAGCCTTCTTTTCATTAGAATTTAGGGACCCTCTCATAAAATTCCATTGCCAACTAACCTACATGAATAAAAGGTCAATAACTGCTGCAAATAATTTTGTTTTTCTGAAAGACTGACAGCTTTATTTTTTCAGCACTTGCAAGCATATATTTTGTTGTAGTTATCTTAACAGATACACAGCTGATGGAAGTTTGCTTATTCATTCATTCATTCATTCATTCATTCATTCATTCATTCATTCAGTTGTTAGCTTGGTAGATAAATTGATTCAAAGATCCATTTCAGGGATGACCTGAGCCAGGAGGACTGTCAGAAACGAGGCCTAAAGTATAACCATCACAGAGAATATATACATGTAGTGATGAAGTAAACAAATTAATGTGTACATGTAGTAATAAAGCAAGCAATAAACTACTTACAATAATGAACTAATACTGTGGCTTAGAGGATACATTTTTAACAGTGATCTTTTTACAACAATGAACCTCTAATGAGGTTGGGAGGAAACCAAATGCAGTACAACTGTATAAAAAATGGAAAATAGCACTAAAATTAGATTTATTATTTAAAAAGATGGATTCAGGAAATTGTGGTAGATGATGAGGATGGGGCAGAAAGGGATTAGCTGAGGAAGTGTTGAAGGACAAGATGAGAAAAGAGGGTCAAAATGGCATAGCTGAATGAGTAAATGAATTGAGAGAGAGAGAAAGAGAGAGAGAGCAAGGAAGATGGGAGCTGTAATAGGAAGAAGAAGAAATAGATGAGTGGAGAGAGGGCAGAAAATAGCATAGTGAATAGTATTAACCTATACAATGTTATTTTGAATGTGTTATAGAGTGTATAATAGAACTAGATACAGGAGACATTTTAAAGACCTTTTGCACTCTTAAAGAAAGTGGTGCAATTCAAGAGGACAGTATCTTTCAGAAAAGTATTTACATGTGGACAAGAGAAATAGTTTTAAAGCATGTGGAAGGTAAGGGAGATGTGGAGAAATTCTCTTTAGTGATACGTTATCTGTTTGTATATAGAACAACAGTGATCAGAGAAATCATGGTGGCATGACAGATATATAACTGCTTTAGAAAGGAAAAGCATGCTTCATTCAAGTCAGATGATCGGCAACATTTTCAATATGTGGGTGTACAGCAGATTGAGCTGGCCCAAGAGGTCCTTATTTGTGTATAGTTTCTATGTTTCTCTGGTTCCCTCTACCTCTGCTATTGTAGAGGTAAAGGAAATCCACTTATACTGAATCTACCCTTGTGGTCAGTGTTACTGAAATGTCTTATGTGATTTAAGATTATTTTACTGTTCAAAGCCCAGTCTTTATTTACAAGACATTCAGTAGCTTGGCAGTATTGTGTTGTCTTCTGCAAGGGGGTGAGCTGTTCAAATTCTTGCCTTAAACCTACATATCTTTGGTAGGTCTGGTGTAAGGCTTAGTTTTGCTAACGGATGTGTGGTACATATAAGTACACCACAGGCTGAGTATTGAGTAACAAGGTACAGAATGCAAATATGAGGTTGACATCAAAAATAATGTTTCCATTTATAGTAAGTACTTTGGTATCAGCCTTGGTAGTCTCACTTCATATTAGCACAATAAGAGCAAACTGTTACTTAGCCGTTTTTCTCTTATCATTGTTATAGATCCCTAAGTAAAGCTGTTTACTTTGCAAGTACTGTTCAGAATCACTCTTCATTCATTTGTGGCCAATTGTAGAGGAGCCTGTTTTATTGAGTCTTGCTGTTGCATAGTAACTTTCTTCACTTCAGGCAAGAATACCTTTGAATGAGGTACCTGTAGCATTCATTAGTCAAATGCCATTTCAGAGCATTTTAAAAGCTGCTTGGTAGCCAAGTTTGACAGATTTTATGTATTTGTTAGGGATTCAAACGAGCCACAGGTGAAGCTTGTTAGCAGCTCATAGCCTGTTTCCGTAACAGTAAAATGTGTTGGTAACTAAACTGTCTCCTTTGGATGTTTGATTTATTGATAAAGTGAACTTAATGCCAAAAGTGCTAGTTTGTGTATCAGGGAGATGTAAATTGGTGTTAAGCACTTTCCAGTAGTAATTTTTGTTAAAGCACTTTATGATGCAATATGTCACTTTCATCACAGGAACCTATAAACAAGACATTATAGTTTTGCATGTACAATGATTAAATATGAAATTCTGTCTTTTGATGTAGTGCATCTGAATATTTTCAAGCACTGCAATAATTTTTTTGAGAATAAGAACAAAATTGAGACTGTTGATATTGGGCTGAATAAGAGACTTAAACAGTCCTGTTGTCATATTATTCCATTAGTTGTTGGTGACCTTGAATCCATTACATTTTGTAGTACTGCTGAAATGTATTTTTATAATATCCAAGTTTTTAAATCCTGTGAATTCATTTAAACTACTTCCTTGAATCTTATAAGAAAATGGAAGCTTAGATTTTTTCAAAATGTATAGCTGAACATTTTACAGAATTAATTACCAAATCTTCACTGGAACATCAAAAAATGATATAGACCAAAACTTTATAAAACATTTTTGAGGTTATTCTGACTGTTACACATCCTAGTTTATAGTTGATCCATAGAAGAGAACTAAAAGACGGTTGAGAAATGTTTAGTTGGAAATTACACAGGTCTCAGTCAAACCAAACCTTGTGGAACACTGCTTGAAATACAAGTCCATGATGGCAATGTTCATAAAAATGTCCCTCTGTTTTTTTGTTACAGAGTCATTTCTTTACCCGTTTGACTACACATTTTGATAACTTAAACTGTCAGAAATTCTGAAACCATGGTAAATACTACAGTGCTGTGACACTTGAGAAAATAACACTAAATTATGTAAAATAATGAATGACATAAGCTGATGGGTATCTGAACACAACTGTAACTGTTACTGTATTTTTTCTGTATTTAATAAAAGACAGTAAGTCTATTCAGGCACCATTTAGTTTATCTCATTACTTTGTCAGTCACTCCAGAATGAGGATGTGTTATTCAGACAGAAACACTTAAGGGCAGATATACTGTAATATAGAGAATTATGATCTGGCCTCTGATCATAACTAAGTTAAGTGTTCAAGACATGGATGTCAAAAAAATAACTTTGGGAAACTTCAGAGGTGAATCTTGACAGCCGTTGTCGAGAACATATAGCAACCTGGGTTATGACTGGAGAGACCCAGTTATTCTTTGTAATGCATGAATCTTTACTTGCTCCCATGTGATACAAAGGTTGGAGAAAAAAGTGTAGTAGTGCTTTTTTACAGCTTAGAAAGCTGTGACAAATATAACACTGCCACATGGAGAGTGGCCACTAGAGAAGTGTGGTAGGAAGGTGTTAGTGTGTTATACTAGACTCAGACGTCAAACAAAAAGTCTGAATTAAATATGAAGTTCTTAATAGCGTTCCACCACTCTTCTGAGGTGGCCATTGACTGCTGCTGACTGCTGTTAATGCTCTAGGATGAGAATAGAGCTTAACAGTGGTGAGTGCTTAACCAAAACTTGCAAGCCACCTTTCTCACACCATAAAGCTGCTTAACAAGCCCAATAACTACACAGTTCCATGTTGTGCAAGTTAATTGTCATTTCCTTGGCTTGACTGACTTATCACATAAAGGCTGGTCAAACAAGTATTCCATGATATGAATCCATGTTGGTTTGTGGCAGTTAAAACACTATAAGAAAGGAAGTTAATAAGGTCAGATTTAATGGACCTTTCGAAACTTTTCACAATTGGACTAATCAATAAAAGGGAGATAATAACAGATGCCATGTCCATTGCTTGCATTAACTTCTGTTTCTTTTCAGTGAAGAGGAACTTAGAATTTCTAAGGGAAAAAGGGCTTCTTTTACTTTACTAATAAAAATGACAGGAACTTTTTCTGTGTCCTTAATTGATGTGTTTTTTGTTAACCTTCTGACAGTACAGGAAGCTGAACTGTAAAGGGAGGATCACTGTAGTTATTGTATACTGATTAGGGACTAGCAAACCTAGACTTAGTGAATTTAGTTGTAAAATAAGAATTAAAGGATTTGGTAGACTCAGTGCAATCATTAGTACTCAGTACAATCTAAGAATATTATTCGTAGAGAAAACAAGTTCATTTTGTTTATTTTACTGCTAGCATAGTTGAAAAAAATACCATTTTGTTTTTATACTGGTCATTTTAATGGCGACCCTTATTATTCACTTAATTGTTTAAAAGATTATTGTGACTTCCAAAATGGTCATATCTGTAAATGTTAGGGTGATATCATATCTTTCTGCTGACTAACTTTTAAATGTGTTGTTTCATCAGGGTTGCTTCCTGTGAAGAGTTTGAGATGAGTATCTAGTTTCTGTTAAGAAAGTTACAGATCTCATTGAAAGTATTCATGATTGTTCCAGCAGAATAACTTAGGAGAAGGTCTTTCCATTTAGCTAGTGTGTTTTTGTAATCTGTTTTACTGTAGTCTTTATAACAAACTGAAGTGATTAAGATGCCTAAGCAGAGTGACAATAGTAGAATTTTGCTATATGGAGTGTTGTGATTACCCTCTGAAATTTGGACAAAAGATGTTAATGTGTATTTTTGTGACATATGAAAGGTGCTTAATAAAGTTTTGTTAAGAACTTTTCAGATCAATCAGCACAGAACAGCCCAGGGGAGCTGAAGCAATTTTATAAGTTGTAAAACACTTTGTGCCACACTTGGTATTTGTGTATAACAGAGCAGAGTGGATTACAATCTTTAAAGCCATTACAAGATTTGAGATACACTTTAATTCTGGCTGTTGTTTTTGAGGTGTCCAGCATAACACACTCATCATTTGTTGCTGTACTGGCAGTAGCAGTACCCTTCCTATCACACCTTCTCAGCTTTTCCAGATAACCTCTGCCTGTTTGCTGGCATAGTGTCACATTCTGATTCTGGATGCTTTTGAATCACAAGTTGAAGATATTTACTGGCATGCATTCAGAAATAATTCAGAGTCTTGACAGGTATATGGACAAAGTTCTGTTCCTTTTTTACAATGTGTAATATATCATTGTCTGTAAGATAAGTAGAGAACACATCATTTATGTTCTAGCTTCTGGATAAAGCTGTGCATTTCTGCCATTAAGCTGAAGAACATTATGTTGCTTGTCTTATCTTGAAGAACATTATGTTGCTTGTCTTATCTTATATAATGTGTTTTTCCCCCAATCAGTGCATTTTAGAAACAAATCAAAACACAAGTAAAGAAAACTTAGCTCCCCAAAAAATAAAGCAGTATTTCAACACATCCTTACATATCTATATATATATCTATATATATATCTATATATATCTATATCTATATATATATATATATATATATATATATATAAGTGCTTTTTGAAGTAGAACATTTCAAAAAGCAATTATGTGGGAGGGACACTTCAAAATGATGACTTTTTAAAACAGCTTTATTAAATTATCACTTAAGACTTGGGTTAACATACATTAATATAAATGAAAACAAACCATATTAGCATGTTAACAGTTACATACATTATATATCAAATATGTTCTTTTGCCTCATGCTGTCTGAAGGTCTTTTTTACTCAAACAACATAGCACAGTTGTGAGATATGTACATCTATAATATCCTTGAAGGCCAAAATCTCATACACACAAAACTCAGATCAAAATCGTCAGCAGTACATCACACATCGATGCTCTTCAAGGCCATCACAATACACATAATCCATCATATGCTGAGGTTGTAAAGATTAACTTGCCTAAACATGAAAACTTCCAAAACACAGTGCAGGCACAATGCACATTCAGCACATTAAGCCTACTTCCTCACATAGCACAAGGAGTCCCAGAGTCACAGGTGCTGAACCCATAAGGCAGACATCTGCCCAAACAAACATTCTTTTTATAGGTGACCCCATTGTAAGACATACAGATGTGCCTCTTACCAGGCTGAGCAAAGAAAGACTGGTGGTTAGTTTCTTGGCTGGTACCAGGATCCATCAGATCACGCATGCACTAAAGTCATTGAGCAACAAGTACCAGTATAACTCTGTCACAGTTCATTCTGGTGTCAGTGACTTGAGGTTCACCTCCCTGGAGTATATGATGACATGATGGAGCTCTCATACTGTTTTCTAGGCAAGTATGAGTGTAGCATTGAGAAGCATTTTACCTTCTCCAAGGATGATGCCACAATATCAGCAAAAATAATTGACTTCAATAATTAGTTTAGTTTTTAGTGTCATTCAAAGGGGATCTAATATTTGTCAGCCTGGGAGGATATGATTGACAGACCACGCTACATCACCATGGGTGGCCTGCATCTGTCTCCTCTAGGGTTTTGATTATTAGCAAAGACATTGTCCACCCCATAGAGCTTTTTAGGCAGTGCTAACCTAATAAACCTACCAACATAACGAAACAAGCAAAAGAAAATGTGAAGGTGTTACTGATCAATGCTAAGAGCCTGAACAAGAAACTCCACTCCCTACAAGTCCTTTTCACCCTGGAAGACACTGACGTCTGTGTAGTGACTAAAACATGGTTGAAAATAGTGGAGATTACTCCTTGACTGTGCAGGGCTGTAATGCCTTCCACATGTTTAGACCAGCTGCTGCTGCAAGAAGGAAAAAAAGGTAGAGGCATATCAGTCTGCATTCCAAAGAGACTTACATCATGGCTGGTAAAGCAGCATGGTTCACTAGAGCGTTATTATATGCAAATAACGATCAGAAATGTCCCATATCATATATTAGCTAGCTATAGAACTCTATGACAAAAGAAAGCCACAGGGAACTAAAGTCGCTCAGTATTAAACCCAATACCATTTTCATGGGTGATCTAAACTATCCAGCTATTGACTGGGAAAACTACACCACTACTAGTGCAAAAGCAAAAAGATTCCTGGGCTTTGTCAATACAGATGCCCTGGAACAATTAGTCGGAGTACTCGCTAGGGGAAATAACATATTGGATCTTGTCCTTACTAATATGAGAGCATCCTGCACCATCCTTTGCATATCTTCATCATTTATTAGATCTGACCATAAAGCAGTCATCATCGAAATAAAACTGAAACTGCAGATCCCTTCTAACCAAAATACCTTTAAAAATTTCTTTGAGACAAACTACGTACTCCTACGTGATACATTGGCAAGCTACAAATCCCCACCAAAGCCAGTTATCTCCAACTAATGCACAGAAATATACACCCACCACACTATACCAATATGTAAACATATTAGTATAATAACTAACTGTATAACTGTAAATGGATCTACTTCATATGACTGAAAACTTAAAATAATGAATTTCATTTGAATGAGACCACAATACCTAATTTTCAAAATACTGAAAACTCATTTGTCTGAGTCTCATTATACTGAAAGCTTGCAAATGCTAAATTTCAAAATACTGAATTTTAAGCCATAGACATGCACACGACACCGACTAACTCTTTCCAAAACATAAAAACTACTTACTTGCCCTCTTAACAGAAACTGGACGATATAAAACCAAACTAGTTGGGGGGCTATGTCCCCTCCCAGTATGGGGATCTGTGCCCCCCACCCTCCAACTATATATACTAACCCAGGATCGCACTGCATTGGGGAAAAGGGCATATACCTGCTATACACTGCCACTACTACTGGGAGCGCACAAAACGTCTGCCATGCTACTTTGATACTTCCCATAAAAATGTAAAGAGACATACCCACATTTAGAAACACTAGAATACTACTTTCTACGCTACTTTCGGCATTCTGAAATAGCTACTTAAGCCAAAGACAATCACAAGGCATTTTTAGGCATGTCGTAATCTTAAAAGCACAGTGCACTGAGATGATTGTGAATGAAGTTACCTACACTGAGACTAAAGATATAACTAACCTACTGGCCAATAAATTTAGCTCTAACTTTACCCCTGTCTCTCCTCTCTGTCTGTTCCTCAAGACATACCTGAAAATGGCTCACCTCCAGTTATCACACAAGACCAAGTCCTAAAAGTACTATCAAAAGCTGAAAAACTGCATTGGTGGGACCTGACAATATCTCTGAATATGTCTTAAATCACATGAAGCATGATTTAGCCACACCCCTAATAACACTGTTTAATCTCAACCTCCATGCAGGTTTTGTACTAAGTGAATGGAGAACAGCTGCAGTTATTCCCCTGCATGCATAAGGGAGGATCTTCCACAGACCCAGGCAATTACAGATCCATAAGTCTGACCAGCCTCATATGCAAAGTCATCGAAAGACTTAGCATGGAGTTAATCAGTCAGGACATTGGGAAACTCCAAACACTGGATGTGTCTCAGTTTGTATTTGTCAAACGCAGGTCATGTTTACTCAACATGGTGGAATTTTTGAAAAGGTTACCAAAGCAATGGAAGAAGGCAAGTGGTATACACTGCATACCTCAACCCGGCCAAAGCTTTTGCCAAAATTCCCCACTCATAGTACAAAAGCTAAATTAAATGAAAATAAACTCCTGTGTCACCCACTGAATTGCCATCTGGCTCACAGATTGGACACAGATAATCAAAGCAGGGGAAGTTTCTCCACAAAGAGACCAGTCACCAGTGGAGCCCCCAGTGTTCTCTCCTGGGACCTCTCCTGTTTGGCATCTACTTTTATTAAGTAAAAGACAGTACCAAAGGGCTCTGGCTGACTTAAGTTTGCATATGACTGCAAACTAGGAGCAGCCATTGAATCCCCAGATGATTTAGCCATCCTACAGGAATGTTTATCTCAAATAAATAAATGGTGTCAAAATCATGGTCTGAAACTAAATGCCAGAAAATGCATTATTGTATCCTTTGCGAAGCCACCTAAACCAGAGAACTACCACATTGACAATATGCCCCTAAGAGATGACCCACTTCAGGATTTGGGAACTTATGTGGACAGGGACCTAACTTTTGACCAACATGTGTCTATAGTTGTAAGAAAGACAGCCCTTCTATATTGCACAGCATATAAACAATGGGATTGTGTCTAAATCTAGGGATATCATTGTCCCCCTTTACTTAGCTTTCATTTTGCCAGTTATTGACTATAATGCCCCCTTTGGCAGTATCTGTCCAGACACATGCAACAACTGGAACACCCACAGAGATACAGTACTAAAAGTATACAAGGCATAAATAACATGTCCTGTATGGACTGACTTAAAGCTCTGTCACTATACTCACTGTCCTACAGACTGCTAAGAGGAGACCTGTGTCTGGCATACATGGCATCTTCTGACCCCTTACTAATGGATTTACTGCACATCAGCAAGTCAAACGGCATTAGAAATACTCTGCCTAGGGTTCTTAATCTCTTCTACAACATCAACAGAACAGTTTGGAGGGACAGGTACTTTTTGCAGAGAATACTGTTGCTGTGGAACAAACTCCCCAGCCATGTAAAACAAAGTTGATCCCTGTCCATTTTTAAGTGCAACTTAGAACTATGGATGGGAAACAGAAAATTTACCCCAGGACTGCAACCGTACTACTAGTGGACAGATGCAGCTCCTAGATGCTTTATCCCATGCATCCACTGAAATTATCTGTGGTGTGATCCCAGTTATTTTCATTAGGGGTAATATATATATATAATTATCGACCAAGGGATGGGTAAGGCCAATCTATAACTAAATGGATAGGTTATTTTGGGCACAAAAAGGGAAACCGGATAGGCTTAAAATGACATGCAAGGGCAGCTAGCTTAGTACTTACCAATGTACCTATGAACGTATAACTGATGATGTCATTACATTGCATAAATTGCTCAATTCATGACTTCCCTTAAATCTCTCTCCTTCTCCTGAACATTATTCTACATGTTTTGTTCCCACAATTTCCATTTATGTCTGTCTAATTTGCTTCTTTCCTTTTATAAAGATCTCATTTCCAGTAATTGTATCTCTGTTACAATATTCAGTACTTCAGATACAGTTGGTTTAGACTCTGATTTCCATTTTTCTAGTAATTACTTTTTTGGCAGCCAATAGAATTAAATTTAACAAAGCCTTACTATGTCTAGGAAATTCAGTTCGTGTGTCCCAGCTCAAAAGAATCATTTCCTTACTTGTATCAATTTGCTCCCCTAATATTTCTAACAGAGTGCTCTGTAGTGAATTTTTAAAATCGGCCAACTCATTACACTCCCGAAATATATATTCCCAATTACATATGTCTTCCCCATCATATCTTCAACATTTGCCATCCATCCACTTGAGGAAAAATTCTTTGAAGTCTGCTTGGGGTATAAAAATACCTATGCAAACACTTCCAAGCAAAAATCCCAAGCCTTCTGGAGTTTGGTGCATGTTTGGGAGCCATACGTATGTCCTCTCATTGTTCCCTTGCAAATTACGTATCCTATTGGTCTCCCCACTCTTGACTGATTCTTATAGTTAATGTGCAGTGTCTAATATGCCCTTCTAACTATCTTTTTTTAGCAGCAGCATCTGTTCTAGCAGAGCAGGCCTTTCACTTAGGATTCCCTTATCCCTTTCTCTTTCCCTACACTCTGATATCAGTCCCTCGAAGGGAAGGCGGTCCCTATCCTGCAGTCCAAATGTCTTCTTAACCTCATCCCATTCTATTACATTTCCCTCTCTAGTTATTTGCTCCCTAACCTTGTTTTTTTGTTATTTTTTCCAGTATTCGAAAGGATGACTTTGATCATACAACTGTACACTTTATTTCTCAGTCAAGCACTTTCGTCATGTACAGACTTCTTCAAAATTGTGGTGACAAACCAACAGGATATATATATGTTGATATACATACAGGTATAGTACATTACAATTAAGAATCTTATCACCTAATCATAAAACATCTAAACATGCCATCTAAAACACATTTAATGTAAAACATATTTTGTTGAATCACATTTCATCTAAAACATCATATACAGCAAAAAAGCACACACATTGTGTCATTGCTGATGCATAGACTTGTGGTTGAGCATTAGCAAGGTATAAATGGGGCTCTAGACTAATTTGATTTCTAATTCCTACCACCTTAACACCCAAAACCACACCAGCATTAATTCTTTATAGCCTGTTACTCTTTTTTATCAACTGTAATTATACTAAAAAATGAATCTTAAAACAAATGTTTATATATTTTCAATTTAGACTTAAGTCTTAGATGAAACATCATGTGCTCGTAATGTGTGTGTGTGTGTGTGTGTGTTTGTGTGTGTGTGTGTGTGTGTGTGTGTGTGTGTGTGTGTGTGTGTGTGTGTGTGTGTGCGCGCGTGTGTGTGTGTAAGGTAAGTGTAGGTTTGGGAGTTTAATGCCAAAACTTTGCGATATACAATCAATCAATGCAGTCAATTCAGTAAAGCCTACACAGAGTGATTTTCCATGTAGACATAGTGGCATGGAGCCTACATGGAAGTAAGCAGCCGTGTGATCCAGTAAACAGAGCATAGGGGCGTGCTCGAGAGTGTGCACACGGAAGTGTCTGTGGCATGCAAATCACCTCACAAGTAGGTGAATTGCATGCAAATGAGGGTGCTGAAGTGATCCAGCAAGCAGATAGGCAGTCCTGCAGACCGTGTGTTGGTGTCCAAAGTGTACACTGAAAATTTCTGTGTACAAGAAAGTAAAAATTGAACATGGCCGTAAAAGCCCATTTAGAAGGTCAGAAATTGCATAGTAGACACAGATGTGTGGAGAACTATTCTCCGTGTGTCCAAAACATAATGCAAAATGATGTAATACAAGTTTTTTTTAATACCCATATTACAGTTCCACCGCGTGCAGCAGTGTGCAAATGTGCCGTTATGCAAAAAAATATATATTAAGTTTAAAAACTAAAAATAAGAAATATGTGAGAATAATGCATTATAGGGCCCTGCATGTAGCATGTACACTGGTAGATTTCAGTGGTTGCTAAGGAGGCAGGCCCTGGAATAGTGTAGTATCCAGGTTGTGTGCATGGATCTGTATGCAAATGAGCTGGGGTTATTGAATGGCAAAAATGGGCTTCTATGTCCGCAGATAAAATCTGTGTAGCCCCAAAACCGTGTTGGTGTCCACAGAAGACCTAGCTGACATCAAAAGGGGTGTGTCGCTGTATGCTTAACCGGATTGGAGCTCAGCGGTGCCCGTTTGTGCAGTGTGCCTTTCAGCTAAGCGGGGGGGGGGTGTCCAGTTCTGCTAAGCTTTGTTTAACTGCGGGGAGCGTGTTTTAGCTGGTTTGAGGTGTGCTGAGTGTGCCTGTGCATGGGGTGTGCCTATTGACTGCTGAGCATTGTTTATACCAGTATACCAGGGGCGTGGGTTTGTGCCACAGTGCTTAGCAAGGAAGGCAGTTAAAAAAAATTGAAAAAGAAAATTGCCAGTGAAAGCCAATCATGTGTAAATTACTGATAACCCTTGTTCCACTTACACTGGGCTATTCAAACCCCTCAGTGATGTACCTGGCAGGTGGAATGGTCATAGTTAGCCACTCACACAGGCTGCATCTACAGCAGACCACTATAAATTATGCATACATCCTACAATCTGATTTCACCCACATACTCTGCACCATTGGAGTACAGACTTGGGAATTTTAATTGACAGAATGCTAGGGGCTGCTGCTGCTCTGCTACATCTGTATGTGCTAGATGCTGAGGTCAGTGCTGCTGCTGCTGACAATAGGCCCAGACTGAGAAGGAGAAGAGTGTTCAGGCCCAGGGTAACCTTCCAGGAGCTACATGAGCTGGAGATTGTAGAACGCTACATTGTGGACAAGGATATACTACAAGAATTTACCGAGCTCATCTGCCCTCAACTCAGACCCAGAGCCAAAAGAGGGGAACCCATCCCAGTGGAAACAAAGGTATGTATAGCCCTTAGAATACTAGCTACAGGTACTTTTCAAAGACCAACTGCGGACATGATGGGGGTCTCAAAGGCATCAGCATTCAGGGTACGCCACCAGTTCCTGGCTGCCATACAAACACATGCCAGTGAACATATATATTTACCTCGCACCCCTGAGGAGAGGACCATCCGTATGTATCTCTTCCACCATGTAGCACACTACCATGAGGTACTGGGTGCCATAGGCTGCACTCATGTCCACATCAAAGCACCGCCTGGTGTGGAGGAGGGTAGAGTTTATGTCAGCCACAAGGGGTATCACTCCATCAACTGCCAGGTTGTGTGCAATGCCCAGGACATTATCATGAATGTGTGTGCTGGCAGCCCTGGCAGTTATCACTACTCCCATATCTGGCATGCATCACAGCTGTACCAGATGTTTGCCAAGGTGGACATCCTGTACGGCCATCTACTGGGGATGCTTGCTATGCGCTGGAACCGTGGATGATGATACCCATCAGAAATGCACACACTCCTACTGAAGAATGCCATAATAAGGCACGCGCACAAACTAGGAATATCACAGAGCATGTGTTTGGGCTGCTCAAGTCACGGTTCCGGTACCTCGATATATCTGGTGGAGCCCTGAAGTACACTCCAGCCACATGTGCACAGATGTTCACAGTATGTGCCATGCTACACAATATGATCCTGCATAAACAGCTGTGGCAGGATCAGCACAGGGAAGGGGCACACCCCCTCCACCACTGTCAAGATCCCCATAGCCACAGGGGGACTCTGAGGAGTCAGACATAGGCAGACGTAGGCGTGCCTAGCATGCTCTGGGCTTGGCAAAGAGGCAACGCATAGCTCATGCACTGACAACCTAGCATCCTAAGGACTGACACCTTACTCCAACTGACATAAATAGTAAAAAGGATTCCAGCCACACAACACAACCTTTACTTCACCATGTATTGGCTGTGTGCTGCATGCATCAGAGTCAGCCTTGCAGCACAGGTATCTCAACTGCTGCATTCACAAGGTAAGGCACTCTCCTTTACAACAAATATATGGGGTATTCCACTATGGTAGCATATGTATGGACCCGCTGCATGTATGCAAGGGAATAGAGTGGGCTACTTGCAGAGACATAACAGCTATGTGGGACAACATGTACTTTGTACAATACTGACTGTCCCATAATATGCAGTAGGCCTTAAGGCAGCAAAATCCACTGCAGTATGCAAGGGAAATGCCGGACAGCAGGGCCATAGGACAGACGCACGACTGTCAATGCTAGAGTCCCCTACCCCCAACACATCAGTGTTTCCATACAAGTGCTGTAACAGTATGTTTGCATGGATATATTAGCACACAACACAATCCTAGGGCTGTCCCAAACAACCTGGCTACATATTCTAATTTCGAGAATATGCATGGGTCAAAGTGTTATGTCTGACTGTTGTTGACAGTGTGAGGAAGGAAACCTCCTGTTCTGGTGGCTGGTGTGGCTCATTGAGCTAAGTACAGTAGCATGGTTGATGGTGTTCATGGTTTGAAGCCGTCTGCACCTACAACTTTTGCATGTGAAGAAGGAGTCTCACAGACTGTCAATATGCCCCAATATGTTACTGCAAGACATCTGGACAAAAACAGAGACCGTGGAGGGACAGAGGGCCAAATCTACATACATTATACATGCACTAAGTAACTAGAAGGTGGCAAATATAACAGCAGGTTGCAACAGGTCAGAGTAGCAGCAGGATCTAAAGGCCATCACTTAACTGTGTCAGTACTTACAACAATTCAGTGGAATCCATTTAGTAGTGTAATACTGGAAAACACAACTGTATGTGGAACAGAGCAGACATATGGGGTGGAATGCTGGACATCCTGCTAAAACGTGTACTGAAAGGTGTGAAGACTGTCACCCTGTGTGTGTGGTGTGACATCATGCACCCCATTCACATGATACCTACAACCACTTACAGCAGGAAATATGGACAAAGCCATGAACAGTAGTGGAACAAATGCCCAAATATAAGGAGAAGGATTAACTACTGGCCAGACAAATGTAAAAAGTGCAGAGAATAACAGGTCATGCAGTAGCATGAGTTTCCTGGTGTGTATGGAGTCACTAACTCAAATGTCTGGCATAATTTGCTGATGTCAGTCTATAATGATTTGCCACTGCTGTACCGGAAAATCACAGTGCTATTTAAAATGTACCATACATGTTCATAGGTTCGTGATGCAACACTCTGTGCAGTCTGTTATAATCTGTACAGTCGATAGGTATGAGTCATATAATGCATTCAGCACACAGCTGGTGAATCCCTTGGTCAAAATATCAGGGAGGTGCTGGACTGTTGATCTGAAGTACAAGTAGGTTTGGCCTGGAGTCACCTTGTAAGTACTGATAGTCACACAGGACATGCTCCTACACTTAGCTAGCACACAGCTACACCTAAGTTGACATCCCTGTGTTATACATATATATATATATATATATATATATATATATATATGTGTGTGTGTGTGTGTGCGTGTGTGTGTATATATATATATATATATATATATATATATATATATATATATGTATGGTTTCCTATTGAAATATCAGTGTAGCATTGTATGCCTATGAACTATTTGAACTACAGATGTTCGAATAGTTTATATATGTGCAAGCTACGTAATGGAACTGCATATTTGCGAATGTACTGTGCATTTGCAAATATAATATTCGATTATGTACAGGGATTGCGGTATAGTGCAGTTAGGGAAATACATCCCTTTCCTCACTGTAGTGCAATCTCAGAGTTGGAATATTTAGTTAGGGGGGGTGTAGGGGGCACAGCCCCCCCCACAGGGGGGTGCAGGGGGGCTTGTTCCCCTGCATAAACGGAATGTTAGGTGTAGGGGTTAAGGAGCTACGGCAAGGGTGGCAGTGTTGTTAATGCCGTAGAATGTCGTTGTCGACATTTTTGGCATTAACAGCTGATTTTCGACATTAGGGCCGTTAGGTTATGTGTACTTTCAGCGAAACAATTCGCTGTTAAGTACCGTTTTTATTCTAAACTTTGACATTTTAATAGTAAACCATATAGGTTCATAGGTAGGTTCTAGGCTATCTGCCCGAAGGCATTTATAAGTCTAGCCAGAATGTGTTGGCTTTCGCCACCCCCTTAGATTAGTTCCCTGTGCCTCTGTCCAGCAGAGCCAATGAAGTGATCCCCAGGGTAAACTTTCTGTTGCCCATCCACTCGTCAAGGTTTCTTTTGAAGAGTGTTAGCGAGGAGCTCTGCCTAATGTAGATTGGGATCTTGTTCCAAAGCATGGGAAGTCTCTGGGACAGGAATATATCCCTTCAGCATGTCCTATTTATTGTTGTGGTGAGGTTTAGATCCCTGGAGCATGTGGCTTGAGGGGATATGGTTTTCTTTTGGTGGAACATGTCCATCAGTTCTGGTTTGGACATGGCCTTGTATGACAGGCAGAGATCACCTCTGAGTAGGCGGTATGCAACCGAGTACAGCTGGAGTTTCTTCAGTCGAGCTGCATAGGGCATCTGTTTGAGGCCAGTGATCCTCTTGGTGAGGTAATTCTGTGGTCTTTCCAGCTGTTGCAGGTGTCTTGTAAGGCACATCCCAAATGGGGCGTTGTACTCTATGATGGGTGTGATGAGTGATGAGTAGAGGGGCACAATGATCTCTTTTGATCTGGATGCGAACCCTTTTGTGATTAGGTGGGCCATGTAGAAGGATTTTCTAACCACTTTGGCAATGTGATTATCAAAGGTGAGATTACTACCTACTTTGGTCCCCAGATACCTCATCACGTCTTCCGTATTTAGGGGACTACCACCTATGTGGTAGTTTGTGAGTACTTTGTTTTTTCCAAAGGGGATGACTATGCACTTTTTGGCATTTAGCTTGAGGCCAGGATTTTGACACCAGGTATCCATCTCAGTGAGACCCTTTTGTAGGATGTCTGTTTCAGCCAAAGAGTCAATTATAGCCCCTAGTTTGCAGTCATTTGTGAACTTGGTCACCCATAGTCCTCCTGTGCTTGCCTATACCTCTGAGAAGTATATGCCAAACAGGAGGGGTCCTAGGACTGAGCCCTGGGGAACGCCACTTGTAACCAGTTTAGAGTTGGACCTAGCTCCCGCAACTCTCACCATGTGGGTTCTTCCATGAGTCAGTTGGCAACCCATCTTGTGATGTAGGGGCTTATGTTCAGGGTGGTGAGCTTGTCTATAATACCAGAATGGGGAATGGTGTTGAAGGCCTTAGTGAGGTCTAGGTAGGCTGTGTGTACCACCTTTCCCTCGTCTATAGCCTCAAAGAAGTCCACCAGGTTTAGAAGGCATGATCTGCCCTTAACAAAGCCGAACTGGGTAGGGTGCAGTGTTTGGAGGTTCCCAATGTCTCTGTTAATGAGTTCCATGATGATGCGCTCCGTAGCCTTGCAGACCAAGCTAATCAGGCTTATAGGGCGATAGTTCCCGGGGTCTGTTGTGGCTCCACCTTTGTGGAGCAGAATAACCATTGCTGTGCGCCACTCTATAAGTATGTAGCCTGTGGAGAGGCTGAGTTTGAACAGTGTGTTTAGGTGAGGGGTTAGTTCGTCTTTGAGCCTGTGTAAGACGCAACCTGGGACAATGTCCGGTCCCACTGATACTGTGTTTTTGGCTTTGTAGAGGGCTGCTTTAACCTGAGTGTCTGTGATTTTAGGGACTCTACATTCTTCTTGTATGGTTTTGGGCCCTTTGGGGTGAGAGAGGGGTGAAGTTTACGCTGAACCTGTCTGCCAGGATGTTGGCGATATCAGTTGGTTTAGTGTATTTTGTGCCATTCTGCACTACCTCCGAGCAGATCTGAGCATTGCCACTTAGATTCTTGACATAGCTAAAGAATGCCTTGTGGTTATCTTTGGAGTCCTTGGCAATTTTTCTTTCAAAGCTCGCCTTGGATGATTTTATGAGGGATCATAGTTTCTTGCTGATACTGATCAGGGATGTCTTCCCTTCTTGGGATTTTACTCTTTTCTGTACTAGTTTCCTCCTTCTGTTGTATAGCTTGTTTATGGCAAGCGTCCACCAGACTGGTTTCCTTTTCTTGGAGGAGTGAGTCTTGGTTTTGCTTGGGATGGCATAATCCATGCATTCTTGTATGTGCCCATAGAATGCATTAGTAAAGGATTTTGCAGCTTGGACAGTGTTATCCTTCAGCATGGGGGCTTTGAAACTTTCCACCTTGGTCTTAAGTAACGTGAAGTTTGCTTTTGAAAAGTTTTTCACTGTGTTTTTTTTTGTCCGGGGATGGGGGCGGAATGTGGATATCCAAAGTGATTTGTTTATGGTCAGATCTAACCAGCGAGGGGTTGACCTCCAGTGTGGAACACCAGTTGACCATGTTGGTGATGACCAGGTCCAATATGTTGTCACCTCTGGTGGGAGTGTTAACCAGGGTGTTTGAGTTTATAAATTCTAGGAAATGTTGGGCAAGGGAGTTAGTACTTGAGTAGTTCTCCCAGTTAATGTTTGGGTAATTGAAATCACCCAATATTAGAGTGTTTGGTAGGACCTTTATGTTTCCCAGTGTTTCCAGAACCACGGAATGGGGGTCCTGGAACATGGTGGGTGATGTGTAGCAAGCTACAATTTGAATTGCAGTTTTGCCCGTTGTTAGTTGCACGTGGATGATCTCTGAAGCATTGTGCAGTGCCCCTAACCTGGACGTGGGGGTATCCTTGAGGAATATGGATACGCCCCCACCTTTTGTATTTCGGTTTGGGTTCTGTGGCCGAAATGTATGGTATGAGTTGTAGCCTGGTAGTGCTGGGGTGCTCTTGGAATCTTAAACCAGGTTTCTGTTACTGCACATATATTGATTTTCTCCATACTGAGGAGTGCCTCGAGTGCGTGTATTTTGAGGTTTAGACTTCTGGCATTGAGTAGCATTGCCCTCAGTTTTTGTTACTTGTGCTATTTACGGCGGTGGGTTTGTCTTTTGGGCCTTGCCTAAAAACGGGCACTATCGAGGTGGCAAGAGCCTTGGCCAGTATTCGAAAGCCTAAGGGTGACAGGTGCAAGCCGTCTCTAGCGAAGCAGCGTGGCTTGTCGAGCATGTCATCCCAGGTGGAAAGACACTGGATCCCCTTTGAATGACACCAGAAACTTAGCCAATTGTTGAAATTGAGAATTTTTTTCTTTATACCGTGGTATCATTCTTGGTGAGGGCAGGATGCTACTCAGGGTCAGGGTCATACCGGCCTGGGCTACATGATCAGAGAGCTCTTCCATGTCTCTTTTCATGTAGTCCAGGGAGGTACGTCTTAGGTCACTCACACCAACATGGACAATGACAAAGTCATTTTTGTACTTGTTCTGGAGTGAC